>NW_013672311.1:38056-45080 GCF_000517525.1 Limulus polyphemus
ACGTAAAACTAAGTAGTACGTAGTAGTAGGTTACGTACTACGTACTACTTACTTAATTAAAAGTAAAGTAATACTATTACTAATAGTAAAGTAAATAATATAAATATATATATATATATATATATATATATATATATATATATGTATGTGTGTGTGATTAATAATGATTCTCATAAACATTTTTATATAGAAAAAAATCAAAGAGGTAAGACAAGACAATGGATTAGGACTGTCTATATTAATTATATTTTCGTTCCTACAGAGTTTATACAAATTTTACAAAAAATTTCAGTATTTTTTCTTGGATCCATACTCAAATTTCCAGGACACTCAAATCCTGCAATGCAGGATTAAACTTACATTTTTTTCATAAAATGGAAATTATAACAATCTTAGATTTCACAAGGCATAAGATTCACTATGGCTAACAAGAAATATAAATAAACCCAATTCTGATAACCTACCTTTTGTTTAGTTTGATTAACCTGATTATTTTATGGGGAACTTTTTTATTAAAACAAATTTCAGTACTTTTCCAGGACTCTAACATAAAAACAGGAGTTTTTCTAGGATTTCCAGTACTGATATTTTTAAAGCTCATTTTATGTGACTTTCCAGGATACTTAGGACCCTATGTGAATCCTGTTTATGACTTATTCTATATTTCTTCATACATTCTTTTTACTCTACGATGGCTGGCAATACTACATGTAGTTTAGCTTCAATTCATACGAGGTTTAAAAGTCATTATCTTACACTAAAAACAAGGTTTTAACTAAATATAAATAGCTTAACAATTGGAATATAATAAGAGAAAATAATAAATTATCTTACCAGATTCTTTCTCTTCATTCATGAAGAGATGCATACCCAATTAATGTTTATAGCATTGACAAAAAAATCTTAAGCCTAATTTTCTTTATAGTCTTTATCTTCATGCAAAAAACTATCTAGATCAGGATTTCCCAAGATGTGAGTTGCAGAAGATTTGAACTGGTGTCGGAAGCACTTTTGAAAATATTTTATTTTTATGTAAAATGTACAGAACATATAGCAATATATTTTATTTCATTTTACAAACACAGAAAATTAAAAATTTGTCTTTAATCGTCTCTTTTTCTTTTTTTGCCTTCGCCACAGTAATCCTTACCCAGTACTTGATGTTGTCCCTCTACTCACTGAGCCTTCTGAGAAAAACTTATCTGGAATTATAACCTTTTTAACTGTAGTGATTGCCAAAATATCTTATCCTTACATTCTTCACTAATAAAAGTGACACCAAGTTCTGGATGCTGGAAGACCAACTTGCTGGTTACGTGACTCTTACTAAAATTTTGTCAATTAAAATCTCACATCTCAAAGTCTTCCAGCCTTATTAAAGTTCACTTTCTTTATTGTTCCATTTCACACCCACACATTGCAGTAGTACACAATGGAGTATTAAAAGCCATAGCTAGACCATTATTCTAATGTCACAAGTATTCCACACGGTAGAATCTGCACTACTCTCACATCCATATGAATCATGCATCTAAACTTGGCCCCTTTTGTACTGCAGTTGGAAAAGTTGCAATGTAATACAAAATGAGAGCCAAATTTTCCCCATTTTCTCTTATTTAACTTACCCACTTTTACGTGGTTTACCCTTTTACGTAACTTGACTTTTTTTAATACCCCATATTTGTATGGTTGACCCCTTTATTCTAACCTAGTTGTTTTGTTACATGTAAAATGTTTTGATAAGATATCATTACTTTTTGTTCTGATTATTGTTTTAGTCAAGTATAGGATTCCACACAGATGCAGTATGTTAGACCACTGTGGTATTCTCTCATTTTCAGAATTTCTACGAGCCATTAGGCCCTTAAGTCATTAGTGGCAATTCACCTTTAAAATCATAAACAAATATTTGTAAAAAGTATTAATATCTGTGCTACAGTTGTCAAACCAGCAGCATTCTATAGAATATTGCTGGTTTAACAACTGTAGCACAGATATTAATCTGAGCTAGGACAACTGTAGCACAGATATTGATTTGAGCTAGGTAGAATATTGCTGGTTTAACAACTGTAGCACAGATATCAATCTGAGCTAGGTAGAAGACAACTGTAGCACAGATATTAATCTGAGCTAGGAAGAAGACAACTGTAGCACAGATATTGATTTGAGCTAGGCAAACCAGCAGCATTTTACCTAGCTCAGATCAATATCTGTGCTACAGTTGTCTTCTACCTAGCTCAGATTAATATCTGTGCTACAGTTGTTAAACCAGCAATATTCTACCTAGCTCAAATCAATATCTGTGCTACAGTTGTCAAACCAACAGCATTCTACCTTACTCAGATTAATATCTGTGCTACAGTTGTTAAACCAGCAATATTCTACCTAGCTCAAAATCAATATCTGTGCTACAGTTGTCAAACCAGCAGCATTCTACCTTGCTCAGATTAATATCTGTTTTGCCTCAACAAAAAGATGAAAGACAATAATTTTATCACTTTTTACTGTTTTTTTCTCTTAATATAAAACCAATATGAAGCTGCTGTTTTCAATGTGATGTCAGTGATATCTGTTCAAAAATATAAGAATAGTGGGAATTCAACATTTCAAAGAACTGTGGAAATATCCCAGATTTGTATTACTTTCTTGATAAGCAATGTAAGAGATCATACTTGATACATGTTTGTTTTTCTTTCTTTTAGAGCAAAGCCACATTGGACTATCTTCTGTGTCCACTTTGGGGAATCAAACCCCAGATTTTGGTGTTGCAAGTCCATAAACTTACTACTGTTCCACCTGGGAACTATTTGATAACTTCACATAAAAACTTTATAACACAATTCCAGAGAAATACAGTATTCACATGTAATGAAACATATAAACAATAATATAGTTTATTTTAATTTGTTGATAAACGTTTTCATACAAGATATTCATCTAAATATAATAATCCATTTGTACCACATAAGATCAGAATAAATTGGACCATAGATTGGCACCACTGTAAAATTAGTGTTTTGTAAATTCAAATCCACGTATTCTATTGGATGTTTCACACTATCTCATGGCTGGAGACTGAAATTCATCTATTTACTATTGAACATACAGCTAAAAGAAGCACTGGAAGAACATTATAACCATCATCACAAATGATAAGTTTAAACATAAACAGTATAATTGTTTATTATTGTTCCAAAGCAGCAGCTTTCATCAAAATTTCATCTGCCTTGTGGTTGCTGTCCACATTTCATCTACCTTGTGTTATAGTAGTTTCCCTGCGGATTTTTTCTGACATTTACTAGTTGTCTACGTATTTTGAAGTGTGTTGCAGTTTCTACCCAGATTGGTAGAGTTGTGCTTTGTGCTCCAAGTTTAGTTGCATTAAAATGTTGTAGCAAACTTGTAATGACTTTGAGTTATGCTATCTAACAAAATGTTGCTAGTAATAATCAGACGGGGCATTACTTTTTCATTACTTTAAAAAAGTAAACATTTTGGTTATAACCAAAGCATAAAATATTAAGTGCTTTTTAAATTTATTTTCACCATTTATGACAATTTATTGGTCCTGCTCATAAATTTTAAACAAAATATTGGTACTATTACATCAAATTCACCGTGTATGCTTACATATGCTTGAGTTATTACTAGTTACCATACTTACTTGTTTGGAGTTATTCAGTAGTTGATCCAATACATCTAGGACATTTAATATACTAACTTAAATGTTTTATATATTTGAACATGAGAAAAATTTAATCTGCATTCAGGTTTAAAGATAATTCATAAATTAATATATGGATGAGCTCTATGAAAAGCTTATGTAATTAAGTTTTCATAATTAATATATGTGCACCAGTATATGGCAATTTTACTGACAATTTACTTGAGAACATTCCATTTTAATTGTTGGCTTTATCAAAATGATGGTATTAACAATGTTATTTGGAGCTATTTTTATTCAGAACATTTTAGTGCTTTTAAATTTCTTCTGTAGATATTTATACATGAGAGTGATTTTGGATGCAAGATGGATCAATATTTTAATGAAATTTGGAATAAAACCATCACAACTAAAGCTTAAGCCAGTAAGTGAATAAAACCATCACAACTAAACCATAAGCCAGTAAGTGAATAAAACCATCACAACTAAAGCATAAGCCAGTAGGGGGGAACTCCACACTCAACCTTGCCATTACTGTTGTGTATAAAAAAAAATTCAGAATCACAGTGACAAAAGTATCACCAAACCTCCAATAAAAAAACAGACTCAAAACTCCAAAGACAATCATTCAATGACCATTCTTCACACTAGCAAAGGAACTAATTAGTAAATAATGATTGTAATATTGATCCCACTGCCACTCGGTCAGAATACTAATGTTAATTAGGAAATGGTAAATATCAAACGTTGCCGGAAAACATATTATTATTGTTTGGATACAAGAGACCTACTGTTCATTGCAGGTCCTCTCGCAGAAGAATATTAGTGTACAGAGACTGTATCAAAACTTGTACAGTAAAGAAGCTTAAAGTCTGTAATTCATGAGAGAAACTAAACTCTCTTACAGTTTATTCAGTGTGTCAACTTTTCAAAAAACTTAAACTAGCTTGTTCACAACTATATGTTCCTATATTATAAATTATATATCTAAAAGCCCAATCTTATTTATGTATTCTTAAAATAACATACAAAATACCTGAGGGTCATAAAGTAAAATATACTTCTTGTGATATAAATTCTGTCGTATGATTCAAAATATTCTCTATTTTAGAGATATAACTTACTTTATTCAATATGGCTGTACCATTTCCCTTATCAGGTTGCTTTAGTACTATTTTGTAATTTTTATTCTGTTGTTTAGGGCAACTAATTCTTCTTTACCAAGTTTTATATTTAGAGTGGTAAGTGTGGAAAGAATATAGAGCTATACCACTTAACCACACTATTTGAGTTCTAATACACTCAAATTATTCATAAACACCAGAAAACAGGCTTTGTTTGAAATCTGTAAAAACTGTTTAAAGGGTAAAAGATCATTTTCAAACTTAAGTATGAAAGGAGGATTACCAAATTAATTATGTAAACTTTCACGTACAGCTTATCCACATACCGATTTAAGAGTTATCTTTAAACCTCAATCTTTTTCATTCAGGTTCAGTGATAAAATATCACCATTAAAAACATCTGAAGTAGTATATGAACTTAAACATCCCATATGTAATTCTAGATCACTCTACACATGCATAAGATACGAGGTATGCATAACACACTCTTGGTGAATGTGATGTAGCAGTAGATCATAGTTTGTTTAAAATTCTTGCAACAGGAAACAATGGGAAAAGTTAACAGATTAAGGCCACAATTTAAGGAAATTAGTTTGACTATTAACTTACTGTTGTAGGTAAGTGGAGTGTTCTTGTTGGAGTTTCAAGTTAAAAATATCTGCTATTTTTCAGTTTACAACTTCCAAGTTATTAAGACAAGTGAGTATTTATAATATGTGGTACAGAAATTTGCAAGATCTTTTAACTGCAATTTAATTATTTAAAAGTTTGACATGTTGTAAATCGTATAATACATTTAAGTATTTAGAAGTTGGACTTGATGTAAATTGTATAATATATTTAAGTATTTAGAAATTTAACATATTCTAAATCATATAATACATTTAAGTATTTAGAAGTTGGACTTGATATACATTGTATAATACATTTAAGTATTTAGAAATTTTACATGTTGTAAATTGTATAATACATTTAAGTATTTAGAAATTTGACATGTTGTAAATCATATAATACATTTAATTATTTAGAAGTTTGACTTGTTGTAAATTGTATAATACATTCAAGTATTTAGAAATTTGATATTATAATACATTTAAGTATATAAAAGTTTGACATGATGTAAAGGTCTTTATCTGTTTTAAATGTATAGACTGGGTTTCATTTATGTATTTTTAGTGGAACCTATATAGTTTTCATATACAGGAAATGTAAAAATAAATGATAAATAATTTCATTGCAATACAAAAATTCACAATCTGAAGCAAAAAAGCCTATTGAAAATAACCTAAGGTGTAACGTACCTATTTCACCAAAACAAAATAATTTCATTGTAGAATGTCACAGTTATTATTATAGTAACACCAACACAAAATGTATCAAATAATTCAAATGTTATTATTACAGTAACACCAAAACAAAATGTAACTAACTTGCTGCACCCATTTAAAGGCAGCAGAAAATAACACTTTACAAGTGCATTTACAGCTTTAACGCATGGTTTTAACAATCAGTTTCATTCTTGCAAAATAACTAACATAAAATTGTATTCACTTTCACAATATCTTCAAGTTTGCTTATAATTCTTTTGGTAAACTCAACCTATATCTGTAGCTAAGTCTAATACAGAGACCAGCTCTGACAGTTAAAGCATAGTTTAACACAGAGGTCAGGTATGTCAGTTAAGGTACAGTCCAACACAGATGTCAGCTTCATCAGTCAAGGTACAGTTCAACACAGAGGTCAGCTTTATCAGTCAAGATACAGTCCAACATAGATGTCACCTTCATCAGTCAAGGTGGTGTCCAACACAGAGGTCAGTTTCATTAATCAAGGTACAATCCAACACAGAGGTCAGCTTCTTCAGTCAAGGTACAGTCCAATACAGAGGTCAGTTTCATCAGTCAAGGTACAGTCCAAACAGAAGTCAGTTTCATTGGTGAAGGTACAGTCCAACACAGATGTCAGCTTCATTAGTCAAGGTACAATCTAACACAGATGTCAACTTCTTCAGTCAATGTAGGTCCAACACAGATGTCAGTTTCATCAGTAAGGTACAGTCCAACATAGATGTCAGTTTCATTAGTGAAAGTACAGTCCAACACAGATGTCAGTTTCATCAGTCAAGGTGGTGTCCAACACAGAGGTCAGTTTCATCAGTCAATGCGGTGTCTAACATAGATGTCAGCTTCTTCAGTCAAGGTGGTGTCCAACACAGAGGTCAGTTTCATCAGTCAAT
>NW_013672312.1:0-7436 GCF_000517525.1 Limulus polyphemus
GTGTGGAAGTCTAAGTTACCTTCTGCTGGTTTACAGTCTACAGTGTGGAAGTCTAAGTTACCTTCTGCTGGTTTACAGTCTAGAGTGTGTAAGTCTACAGTAACCTTCTGCTGGTTTACAGTCTAGTGTGTGGAAGTCTACAGTAACCTTCTGCTGGTTTACAGTCTACAGTGTGGACGTCTAAGTTACCTTCTGCTGGTTTACAGTCTAGAGTGTGGAAGTATACAGAAATATTTGTCTGTCATACTCATTTAATAGTCATCATCATTATTATAATTGTCGTCTTTGTTATTCACAGTATCATTAAATTTCTCACGTTAATTATTCAGAATATTAGTAGATTTCTTGTATTTAATATCCAAATTATCATTACATATTTTGCATTCGTTATTTATAGCGTTATTAGATTTCTCGTGTTTGTTATTTAAGGTATTATAAGATTTCTTCTATTTCTTATTTACAGTTTTTCTTCTCCCTAAAGTAGGAAATTTAATCTTTATTCCGCTCTTATTATATTATTTTCAGTTTCCTCTCATTAACATTAAAAGTCTATCTATTTTTAAATGCATTTTATCCACTCATTATCTAGAGCCTGGCTTTTTAAACATTGAAACAACAAAACTAAAGTAATATACTTTATTATGAGTTCGGAATGTAAGTTTGTAATCTTCCTACCTCCACTGGAGATGTTATTAAGGGGTCTTCTGTACTGGTACAGAGATACGGTGAGCCCCGTGCTCCGAACTGATAACCGTGAAGGCCTTAAGTGGAGAAATGGCCACGTGGGTAAGTTTTTCTGCACAACTTCGGGCTGTAAGTCTCCGCTCTTGTATAGTCGCAGTTTTGCTACTTTAACCTTTATAGGTGAATTAGTTGGCGTGAAATTAACGTCGTAGTAAATGTTAAAATTCGTTTCATTTTCCCAGAATTCTCTGTTAATACTTGCTGGTACTGAACCTATAAGAAAGAATGCATATTACTGCTGGATGACCTAAAGAATACATATTACTGCTGTATGACCTAAAGAATACATATTACTGCTGTATGACCTATAGAATACATATTACTGCTGTATGACCTAAAGAATACATATTACTGCTGTATGACCTAAAGAATACATATTACTGCTGGATGACCTAAAGAATACATGTTACTGCTTGATGACCTAAAGAATACATATTACTGCTGGATGACCTAAAGAATACATATTACTGCTGTATGACCTAAAGAATACATATTACTGCTGTATGACCTATAGAATAGATATCACTGCTGTATGACCTAAAGAATACATATTACTGCTGTATGACCTAAAGAACACATGTTACTGCTTGATGACCTAAAGAATACATGTTACTGCTTGATGACCTAAAGAATACATATTACTGCTTGATGACCTAAAGAATACATATTACTGCTTGATGACCTATAGAATACATATTACTGCTGTATGACCTAAAGAATATATATTACTGCTGGATGACCTAAAGAATACATATTACTGCTTGATGACCTAAAGAATACATATTACTGTTGTATGACCTAAAAAATACATATTACTGCTGGATGACCTAAAGAATACATATTACTGCTTGATGACCTATAGAATACATATTACTGCTGTATGACCTCAAGAATATATATTACTGCTGTATGACCTAAAGAATACATATTACTGCTGGATCACCTAAAGAATACATATTACTGCTTGATGACCTAAAGAATACATATTACTGCTGTATGACCTAAAGAATACATATTACTGCTTGATGACCTAAATAATACATATTACTGCTGGATGACCTAAAGAATACATATTACCGCTTGATGATCTAAATTACATACAAGATGAACAACGTCCCTGTTCACAACAATTACATACAGGATGAACAACGATGAGAAAACGTGACAAGAGAAGAACAACAATGTACTAAATATTTAATTGAAACGTTTTTATTAATGTAAATCCATCGATTAGATATATATGTTTCACTAAAGTTAAGAATAACATATAATCTGTAAAACTAAACGCTTTGTTGTGGTAGTGAAGTAAGACAATTATCATTATAGTCTAGTTTTCTTTATCATTACTTTCAATAACGAAACTGATTAGAAATGTTTATGTGTGTGTGTGTGTGTGTTATAGTTTTCTTACTTTTAATCTATTACGCTTATATTTTTATCCTAAAGATTATTTTACATTTTTAGCTTAAAAAGATTTCAAATTACCCTAAATCTGCTAAGCTAGCCAGGCCTCGTGAGATTAAGGTAGAAAATATCATTACAGAAAGGTTAAATAGCTGATGAATCAACACATTTTAATTGTTTTGGGTAAGAACGTGAGAACAATATACTTAATTAGCTCTGTTCATTAAGTGTTGGTCTTTAGAGTTATTGTTAGCTTGGTTTGCACATAAGTTAATACTAATCTTCAACACAGCACACGCTGCTCTAAATAAATGTTGGAGAGACACTTCAATTCTTTTATTATTGTTATCAAACTCTCCAGTATTAAGGTCAACAGAACGATAAATATCCACATTTAAGATCCTTCACGCCCTCTAACGGAAGAAGTAAGAAGTAGTAAGTACTCAGATAACTACTGATGCCCTTGAAATTTGAAAAACAGAGGTGCGAACTGTACTGATACTTACATGAAGGGTAAAAACTCTGCAATTTCTCGACAAACATAGAACCTTCTTGAGATTCATCTATTTTATTCAAAACCTTTGCTAGATGTTGGTGAACCTTTTTCGGAAATATTGATGTCGACACGTTGGGTTCCTGTGACATTCCGACTCCACGTAGTATAAGACTCTTTATTCTTTCGAGCCAGTCCTGTTTCATCCTGAAATAGACACATCGGTAACATCTAGAACCGTAACATTGTAAACATATACCTCGGTAACATCTAGAAATGTGGCATTGTAAACAAACCCTTAAGTAACACCTAGAACCGTAACATTGTAAACATATACCTCGGTAACATCTAGAAATATGGCATTGTAAACAAACACTTAAGTAACACCTAGAAACGTAACATTGTAAACATATACCTCGGTAACATCTAGAAATGTATGGCATTGTAAACAAACCCTTAAGTAACACCTAGAAACGTAACATTGTAAACATATACCTCGGTAACATCTAGAAATATGGCATTGTAAACAAACCCTTAAGTAACATCTAGGATATGTTTACAATGTTACGTTTACCTCGGTAACATCTAGAAATATGGCATTGTAAACAAACCCTTAAGAACGCCTAGAAACGTAACATTGTAAACATATACCTCGGTAACATCTAGAAATGTGGCATTGTAAACAAACTCTTAAGTAACACCTAGAAACGTGAAAATGAAATTATGAATGTGAAATATTGTAAATAGGGTTGTGAATTAGAAGAGAAAGAAAAAAACTCTCATTAAATGATAAGTTTATTTACAGGAAAATAATAATTATTTCTGAAACTTTCCAAAATACTTATTGTATGTTATTTCTTATCGAACTATCATTATTAGCTAATTACATACTTATAATAGAATATTCTACGTAATTTTTATTTGATATTCACAAACATATCTAGATAACATAGCCATTATTATTTATAAATACGAACCTTTTACGAAAATAATTATTAATTATAAATACGTTTACTAATAAAAACTAGATGCCCGAACGTTTAAACTTACATATTATGACAATTATTGAAGTCACCAAGCTTTATCTAAAGGTTGCTATATTTTTCGGTGTGTCACGGACAATTTATCATCAGGAAGATAACACCAGTGAAATACTGTTCCGATGTGTACAGACTTGATATGTCTGGATGATTATGTTGTGTACAGTCGTGATCTGTCTGTATAATTATGATGTGTGCAGTATAAATATGTCTGCATAATTATGATGTGTGCAGTATAAATATGTCTGGATAATTATGATATGTACAGTCATGATCTACCTGGATTATTATGATATGTACAGTCGTGATCTACCTGGATTATTATGATATGTACAATCGTGATCTGCCTGGATTATTATGATATGTACAGTCGTGATCTACCTGGATTATTATGATATGTACAGTCGTGATCTGCCTGGATTATTATGATATGTACAGTCGTGATCTACCTGGATTATTATGATGTGTACAGTCCTAATCTGTTTGAATAATTATGATGAGTACATTCCCGATCTGTCTGTATAACTATAATATGTACAGTTGTGATCTATCTGGATAATTATAATTTGTACAATTGTGATCTATCTGGATAATTATCGTGTGTGCAGTCTTGATATGTCTGGATAATTATGATGTATACAGTCCAAATCAATCTGGATAATTATGATATGTACAGTCGTGATCTATCTGGATAATTATCATGTGTGCGGTATAAATCTGTCTGAATAATTATGATATGTACAGTCGTGATCTGCCTGGATTATTATTGTGTATACAATATTGATCTGTCTGGATAATTATGATGTATACAGTCTAACTCTGTCTGGATAATTATGATGTATACAGTCTAACTCTGTCTGGATAATTATGATGTATACAGTCTAACTCTGTCTGGATACTTATGATGTACACAGTCTAACTCTGTCTGGATAATTATGATATGTACAGTCGTGATCTATCTGGATAATTATCATGTGTGCGGTATAAATCTGTCTGAATAATTATGATATGTACAGTCGTGATCTGCCTGGATAATTATGATGTATACAGTCTAACTCTGTCTGGATAATTATGATGTATACAGTCTTGATCTGAGGAGATAATTACAATCTCAAACTGTCTCTATATTTATGTTGTGTAAAGTTTGGATAATTAAATGGAAATCGTATATAAACCTTGGAGAAAATGTTACCAAGGGCATATATATTTAAATAATATTGTTGCAACCTTTGCTTTTACGGATACCTTGGCAAGATTTTCAGACATTTCTTTTTTAATCATCTTAAAACTTTCTACTTATTTCTTTTAGGAAACGAAACATCCACGCCAAGGATGGTAAGAGACTCTCTCCCCACAAGCTTATAATAGCCTCTCACGTTAAGCATCCAGACAAGGGATATATTCAGCGTTTTGGGTCTAGAGCGGCACCTTTGATGTTACTATAATTTGACAAGGACTAAATGTCAAGCGTATTCGCTTAGTCTGCACAGGTCTGGTTAACAAAAACACCATTAAACATGGACGTGCTCAGAAACACGGACAGCTTTCGTGATATAACAGCGTTTCCTGGAAGGACTTTTCAAAAGATATAGTCATGACGTAAATGATGACGTAGAAAGAACATTGCTGGCCAAGTTTTCCGCATAAACAAAATCTGTCACGTGTGAAAGTTTACAGGTGATGTCAAATGTGTCCCCAATAACAGCTTATGGGTTCTGGACAAGGTAACTTATTATACAGAAATATAACAACTCATTAGAGCATGAAGCCAGCATAAGGCCACCTGAGGAATGTTATAAAACATATAATATTCGATAGTGCACGAAGTATACATCTACTGTTCCTGTGTCCTGTAGGTCATATTATGTTATAGAACATATAATATTCGATAGTGCACGAAGTATACATCTACTGTTCCTGTGTCCTGTAGGTCATATTATGTTATAGAACATATAATATTCGATAGTGCACGAAGTAAACACTTGATATGCATGTGTCCTGTAGGTCATATTATGTTATAGAACATATAATATTCGATAGTGCACGAAGTAAACACTTGATATGCATGTGTTCTGTAGGTCATATTATGTTATAGAACATATAATATTCGATAGTGCACGAAGTAAACACTTGATATGCATGTGTTCTGTAGGTCATATTATGTTATAAAACATATGCGATAGAGCACGAAGTAAACACTTGATATGCATGTGTTCTGTAGGTCATATTATGTTATAAAACAAATGCGATAGTGTAAGTAGCTTGTTTTAATTAACATTAACCAATTCTCAATAACTGATAACATCAACACCAACCTCATCAAGAAGCTATTTCTACATTATGTTAACTTTCATGAGCTGGGATATAACAGAAAGTCTGTCTGAGCTGATCAATAAGTAATATTCTGTGGTACACAAGCAGGAGTGTTTGATGTTGTAAACACAAACTCGAAATATTTTTTCCCAAACTCCAATTTAACATGATTAACTTTTGAAGATGTTAAGAATCCCATGAGATGGATGACATTAACATTTAATTAGATTGAGTTAACATTTTTCATTATGATGTTTCGATGGTGTTTTTAGCCCTTGTTGATCTGTAGAGTGTACTGATTCCTAAACTTTAACCTTTCTTGATTCTGAAACGCAGTTTTAATCGTAGAGAAAAAAATGTATATAATTTCAACCGCTTTCATACTGATCCTAATATAATAGAACATACTTTTCGATCTGGCTTATATTTCATTTTATGTTTAATACGAGCCTTTCAACAATAAACTAAAAACTTTCTGATATTTTAAACTTACAAATTAGTTTTCTGTAACCTATCTATCGGGGAAACAAACAGGCACAACCATGATTTCTTATCTAGCAGTCCTACTAATGTTCAAATCTGTCTGGTTATGTTAGTATTTTACTAAAAATCCAACCTTAAAATAAATAAAATTTAGGTTGAAACGCCGAATCATGGGGAAGCATTAGGTTTAAGATTTGTGACAAAATTAGGGAACTGCAAATGTTTCTTTTCTACAATCCTTTTAATTTGTCCATTTCGGATTCAAAATCAGAAGCTATTGAAAACACAAAAAAACTTCTTCAGTTTATGAGATGTTTATCACAAAATTTATAACTACTGATAAATATATGATTAATTTAGAATTTTCTAAAACTTATAATGAAAAAAGTTATTAAAATTCGAAAAGTTTTTATTCAGACACTTTTAGTTTTGTATACTTGAACTTTCGAAAATTAACTGTTTTTTTTATTCGAGTTTTTATGAAAACTTGGACGTTAAGGGACATAACTCATAGTTCCTAACTGAAACATAAAGTTAAAATGTGGTCTCAAGCATGTTATGAAGTAACATTTGTTAGAGGAAGTAAATAAACTGATTAGAGTATAAACCACACGTAGAAAAAATCAAAAAGTAACAAACATATATTCTTATTAACTGACATGCATTGACTTAACCATTTTGATAAGCTACACATTAATAGACAGGTTCTCTCCTCTGTCATTAAATGATCTATTATTTTATTCAGCTAAAGTTTATAATAAAGATTTTCTCTACTGTCATCAAATGATCTATTATTTTATTCAGCTAAAGTTTATAATAAAGATTTTCTCTACTGTCATCAAATGATCTATTATTTTATTCAGCTAAAGTTTATGATAAATATTTTCTCTACTGTCATCAAATGATCTATTATTTTATTCAGCTAAAGTTTATGATAAATATTTTCTCTACTGTCATCA
>NW_013672312.1:8185-22497 GCF_000517525.1 Limulus polyphemus
ACCTAACCAAACAAAACCACACAAAGATCCATTTATTCAATCACCTAACCAAACAAAACCACACAAAGATCCATTTATTCAATCACCTAATCAAACAAAACCACACAAAGAACCATTTATTCAACCACCTAATCAAACAAAACCACACAAAGAACCATTTATTCAATCACCTAACCAAACAAAACCACACATATAACCATTTCTTCAGCCACTTGAACAAATGATACCAAACAAATCACCTTTTATTAAGTAATTTGACCAAGCAAAATCAAACAAATCATTCTTTATTCAGCCAGCTATCTGACAAAGCAAAATGAAAATAAGAGTTCTTGCTGGATGATTTGCATAACCAAAACCTCGAACGCAAGTCTATATGGATTATTACGCTTGGGCACAGCTTTTATAATAGATAAAGTGACAGGAAGTAAATAGATGATTCGTTTATAAAATATGGTCCTCACCTTTCGCGCTTCTTTTTCTGTCTCACGCGAGCAATGTTCATCAAGTCGGAAAGAGTTGTGTTGGTCACCAATGTCCGATTGTTGGCCAGCGTTTCTCTCTGAATGATCTCAACTTCCGAGGCGTTTACCACTCTGATCGGAAATGGTGTGGGCCTTGAAAAGTATCTCAAGTTCTGCGTGAGAAAGTTGTCCGTGACCGCGACTGTATGACCCCAGCACCAGCTGGTTGCTCCGACCAGTAGAAAGAGTTTGTAATACATGTTTTTCCAGATCAACAACTTTTATTCAAAACCCCAGATTTAAAGTTCACTGATTACCACAATTATTAAATGTATAAATATGTAATTCGAACTTACTTAAAGACAAATTTTGTTCAAAGGATTTCTTGAGAAAGTTGTTTCTGTTCTATAGTTAGCTGTTTGCTGTACGATAACTTACTATCGATCAGGACTCGAAGTCTTGAAACAACGTCCAGGTCGACTCCAGACCAGGAATATGGCAACCAATCAACTCCTAGTCTTACTACTCCTAGTATTTGATAAATTAGAAGGCGCCTCCCCTTTCTGTCTTCGTCGTCTGCAATCTAGGTATACAAACATGTACCACGTGCCACCCCAGATACCTAATATGTGGACGAATGAACTGAAGTTTCTCTTTTACCGAAGCGACAGACCAAACTGGGTGTGGGAGTATGCAGCTCGTACTGAATGACAATCAAAGGAAGAGAGACGCATCTTTTGTCACTACGCGATCATTCAAAGATTGATGATATAAATATCGTCTCGACCAGTACTATGTCTGTCGTACCCCAAATTTGGTATTTAGCGAAAGACCTCGTCGGCACTGGATATAGCAGATATAGTGTTGGTGAAATATTTTTACATTCTTCTGTACTTTCACTTACGATTATACCGAATAAAGAGGAGACATGGGCAGGGCGTCATTATAGAGTATGTATATCTTCATCCACGAGTGAAATATCATCGCCATTCTTCGACCAAATATAATAAAGAGTATTTTCAACCTTGAAAGTGGAATTCATTCAGCGACAACAGGGTAAAGTTTTCACGAGGCATCAGAAGTGCTTTATTACTCCATTATTTATACATGATACTGGTTAGGTCACTGCGGCTTCTGGAAAATCAGGGAACTTTCAATAAGATAAAGTTCGCTTACTTTGAGTAGTAACAGTTAGTTATTTACAGATAAACTTGATAGTGTTTTGGGTGGTCTGTAGAGCGGTTTCTAAAATCATATTTACTGAAAGAAATGGAAAACTACGCTATTTTCAACGTCTGTCCACCAAACTCCAATAAATAACCAGTTGACAACAGACCTCATAATTCGTTCCAGCAGGAAATTCTCTTCTAAACTACAAAGGTCACGTGCACTAAAAGTCTAAACTTTTTGTTGGTAAAACAATTTATGTCTAACGCAACATTCAATTTATGTCTAATAATAATGTTAAAAAGATACGAGCGGACACAACAGTGAAACTACAATAACACTGCCGTTAAAACAAGTTATAATATAACACTACACTAATATAACACTGCCGTTAAAACAAGTTATAATATAACACTACACTAATATAACACTGCTGCTGAAACAAGTTATAATATAACACTACACTAATATAACACTGCCGTTAAAACAAATTATAATCTGACACCACACTGATATAACACTGCTGTTAAAACAAGTTATAATATAACACTACACTGATATAACACTGCTGCTGAAACAAGTTATAATATAACACTACACTAATATAACACTGCTGCTGAAACAAGTTATAATATAACACTACACTAATATAACACTGCTGCTGAAACAAGTTATAATATAACACTACACTAATATAACACTGCTGCTGAAACAAGTTATAATATAACACTACAATGATATAACACTGCCGTTAAAACAAATTATAATCTGACACCACACTGATATAACACTGCTGTTAAAACAAGTTTTAAATCAACACCACACTGATATAGCACTACTGTTAAAACAAGTTTTAATCTAACACCACACTGATATAGCACTACTGTTAAAACAAGTTATAATCTAACACCACACTGATATAGCACTACTGTTAAAACAAGTTATTATCTAACACCACACTGATATAGCACTACTGTTAAAACAAGTTATAATCTAACACCACACCGATATAACACTGCTGTTAAAACAAGTTATAATCTAGCACCACACCGATATAACACTGCTGTTAAAACAAGTTTTAAATCAACACCACACTGATATAGCACTACTGTTAAAACAAGTTATAATCTAACACCACACCGATATAACACTGCTGTTAAAACACTTTATAATCTAACACCACACTGATATAACACTACTATTAAAACAAGTTATAATATAACACCACACAGATATAACACTGCTGTTAAAACAAGTTATAATCTAACACCACACCGATATAACACTGCTGTTAAAACAGTTATAATCTAACACCCCACTGATATAACACTGCTGTTAAAACAAGTTATAATCTAACACTCCATTGATATAACACTGCCGTTAAAACACTTTATAATCTAACACCCCATTGATATAACACTGCTGTTAAAACACTTTATAATCTAACACCACACCGATATAACACTACTGTTAAAACGAGTTATAATCTAACACTACACTGATATAACACTGCTGTTAAAACAAGTTATAATCTAACACCACACCAATATAACACTGCTGTTAAAACAAATTATAATCTGACACCACACTGATATAACACTGCCTTTAAAACAAGTTTTAAATCAACACCACACTGATATAACACTGCCGTTAAAACAAGTTATAATCTGACACCACATTGATATAGCACTACTGTTAAAACGAGTTATAATCTGACACCACACCAATATAACACTACTGTTAAAACGAGTTATAATCTAACACTACACTGATAGAACACTGCTGTTAAAACAAGTTGTAATCTAACACTACACTGATATAACACTGCTGTTAAAACAGTTATAATCTAACACCCCACTGATATAACACTGCTGTTAAAACACTTTATAATCTAACACCACACTGATATAACACTGCAGTTAAAACACTTTATAATCTAACACCACACTGTTTTAACACTACTGTTAAAACAAGTTATAATCTAACACCACACTGCTATAACACTACTGTTAAAACAAGTTATAATCTAATGCTGCTATTATATTTTAGCTTGAACTTCTGTTATTAATGTAAAACTTACCAGCATGTACTGCTGTTACTGATATAATGTACACTACTGTGTACTGCTGTTACTGATGTAATGTTCACTGATGTGTACTGTTGTTACTGAGTTAATACTCTCCAGTGTGTACTGCTGTTACTGATGTAATGTTCACTAATGTGTGCTGTTGTTACTGAGTTAATACTCTCTAGTGTGTACTGCTGTTACTGATGTAATGTTCACTAATGTGTACTGTTGTTACTGATTCATAGTTTCCAGTGTGTACTGCTGTTACTGAATTAATACTCTCCAGTGTGTATTGTTGTTACTGATGTAATGCTCTCCACTGTGTACTATTGTTACTGTTGTAATACTCTCCAGTGTGTACTATTGTTACTGATGTAATACTCTCCAGTGTGTACTATTGTTACTGATGTAATGCTCTCCAGTGTGTACTGCTGTTACTAATGTAATGCTCTCCACCGTGTATTATTGTTACTAACGTAATGCTCACCACTGTGTACTGCTTTTACTGATGTAATGTTCATTAATGTTTACTGTTGTTACTGATTCATACTCTCCAGTGTGTACTACTGTTACTAATGTAATGTTCACTTCTGTGTGTTGTTGTTACTGATGTAATGCTCTCCCATCAGTAAAAGCAGTACACACTGGAGGGCACTACATCAGTAACAACAAAGCACAGGGTTGAGCATTACACCAGTAATAACAATACACAGTGGTGAGCATTACATCAGTAATAGCAGTACACACTGGAGAGTATTAACTCAGTAACAATAGTAAACATTAGTGAACATTACCTGAGTAACAACAATACACAGTGGTGAGTATTACATCAGTAAAAGCAGTATACACTGGAGAGTATTAACTCAGTAACAACAGTAAACATTAGTGAACATTACCTGAGTAACAACAATACACAGTGGTGAGTATTACATCAGTAAAAGCAGTACACACTGGAGAGTATTAACTCAGAAACAATAGTAAACATTAGTGAACATTACATGAGTAACAACAATATACAGTGGTGAGCATTACATTAGTAACAACAATACACAGCTAATGCTCACCACTGTGTATTGTTATTACTGGTGTAATGCTCAACCCTGTGCTTTGTTGTTACTGATGCAGTGCCCTCCAGTGTGTACTGCTGTTATTTGGTGTTATTTGCTGTTTCGATAATCTAGTATATTATGATTACTCTAGAGGGATTGCTCTATAGAAAACAGGGTTGAGAACTTTGGATTAAAACGATTTTTAATATAATAATCAGCATTTTATGTAATAACTATATCCATTGGCCTGTATCACAATTAAATTTAGATATTGTTTCATAGATAGGGTGATGTTACCGAAAGTTCATCGCTTGTAGGAAAGGTATGCAACAGCCCTATCCGACGTACATTATCCTCGCATAATGTGTTCTAATAATGGATTCAAAATTTAGACCAATCAAGAGTGAGACCTGTAATAAGTTGTACCCTGTCCATGGTAAGCAAATTGTAACGGGTTAGAATCCATAAAAACGAAGGTCAGTGAAAAAAGTCGCCCACGTGCCTCAGGAAACATAAAAAAAAGAAGAAATAAAGGTGTGGAAAGTCATTCTTCCTCTTCAACAGTCTCACACCTCATGCAGCTAGAGAATGAAATATGTATTCATGCTAATATACATGAAAGTTACTGATCGCACAGTGTTGTGTGATCCGACTGCTGGAAAACGTCATCCTCGTATACTGTATGAATTATGTAACGTCTTCAAGAAGGTGTGCTATCCTTTGAGAATGGAAGCCTTACGATAGAGTCTTTTACAATGAAAACTATGATGCAGGACTATGGTAAAGATGCACAGTCGTCAAATGGAGTGTGACTGAACGTGACGAAATAGGCTGTAATGACGTGGTGATGTTCCAAAATTGTTATAACATAATGTACTCAAACTTCTGTAGTGACATTGTAAGAAACAATACACAACCTGAATACCAGTAAGAATAGGTTATCAGCATTATACTTAGAAAACAACTCAATTGGCATATGAAAACAACCATGTCAAAGTTTGCAAAACAAAATACATTAATTTTGTAGCAGTCAATAACACTTAAAGATATATCTACGCCTGTGGTTTTATCATATTTCTGAAACTGATATGCATTTAAAATATTGGCCTTTTATAAAGAAAAATAACAAATTTTATTTTTTAAAAAGCTTCCCTGTGGCTACATAGTAACCTTGAATGCTTAAAACCCTAAAATTCGGAGTTCGATCATTGATTGGGCACACCGCAAATAGTTCGTTATCCGGTTTAGTGCTTACACAAAAATATTCTTAAAAGAGATCTAAATAACCTTAGCGCTGTTGAATGTGATTAAAAATCCCATATATTAGACTGACGTGTGACCTAGTAGTTAATTATCGGGCTGTGTTTCACACATCCAAAGTTCGAATCACGAGAGGCCGCTGAACACGATTCGCACTCTAAACTGAGAAAACGTTATACTCGTGACACTCAACACCGCTATTCGGTTAATAACAGCCACATAGGCTTTCTAATTGCCCCCCCCCCCGATCATTCTTAATTCTAAATTAAGGATGGACGTTTCTTCCCTATGTCATCCATTGACGTCGTGTTCAGGTTTCCAGTACCAAATCAGCTACGAAGAACATGATATACTCGTGGTTAAACACTGCATTCGGTAAAATTAAAATGCCGATTTGATGAGCTTTGGAATGAAACATTTAACATCATCGCGTTTACATTAGAGAAATTGGTGAAACAGAAGAAACTAGCAAGTAAATTTAAGGGAAAATACACTTGTAATTTTCTTTGGTATTTAGCTTCCAGTATAGTTAGGACTACGTTTTAAAATAACACACATATATTTACGATTTTGAAATGTGTGGATCACTTGATTTAAATAATTTTAACCCCATAAGGTAATTGGTGCTATCAGAGTTTATATTGCTAAAATATGGATCAGTGGGCACAATCTAAATCAGGATCTGAGAGAGTCAGGTACTATAAAGACCTCTTTCTCCTCTTTGTGCAGCTCTGTACTTAAGCCAGACAATCAAACCAAGCGTCTTTATATTTATTTTACTTCAAAATACGAGTCATTTTTCGGAAAACGTAGCTTAACGATAAAACAAAACACGAACGTAATAACAGGAAGAATGTATTAGACGTCATAATTCCATCATCAGTAATATAAGGTTACAAAACAAAGAAACAATATTTGTAATTACAACAGAAATATATACATACGAAATAAACAAATTGAATATACAAATATAACACGAGAAAATGAAAACTGAAGCACGAGTGAAATAGTTACAATAGGGTTAAATCCAGTGAAGACTGTGGGTTATTTAGGGACGGGAGAAGAGTTTTTATGCATAATGTTTCTTTTATAATTTATATTTGTATATTCTATTTGTTTATTTCTTATGTATATATTTCTGTTGTAATTAAAAATATTGTTTCTTTGTTTTGTAACCCTATATTACTGATGATGGAATTATGACGTCTAATAAATGCTTCCTGTTATGATGATAAACTATGATGACGAGATTCCGACCGTGGTGCCATCTGTCAGTTAAATGAAGTTACAGTGTATCAATCAATACGAATAAAATATGCTGTGCCGCTTAGAAATATCACACAAACTTGAGTTGTCTAACAAATACTTAAAATCAATGAAAAAAATAACAAAGGAGAAACATTTTATTCACGTTCGCTCGCGAAAAACCATAAAAATCCGAAACGTAGTTTAAAACATAATTATCAGTACTAATGATCCGCAGAATTTCTATAGAAAGATCGACTCAACGGATTCATTATCACTACTGATGATCCACAGACATTACGTAGAAGGATCAACTCAGCGGATTTATTATCACTACTGATGATCCACAGACATTATGTAGAAGGATCAATTCCCACAAATTCATTATCACTATTGATGATCCACAGACATTATGTAGAAGGATCAACTCAACGGATTCATTATCACTACTGATGATCTACAGATATTATGTAGAAGGATCAACTCCCACAAATTTATTATCACTACTGATGATCCACAAACATTACGTAGAAGGATCAAGCCAACAAATTCATTATCACTATTGATAATCCACAAACATTACGTAGAAGGATCAACTCAACGGATTCATTATCACTACTGATGATCTACAGATATTATATAGAAGGATCAACTCCCACAAATTTATTATCCCTACTGATGATCCACAGACATTACGTAGAAGGATCAACTCCGACAAATTCATTATCACTATTGATGATCCACAGACATTACGTAGAAGATCCATCTACAGAAATTCTGTGGATTATCAGTAGTGATAATGAATCCGTTGGGTTGACTCTTCTACGGAAATTCTGTGGATCATCAGTAGTGATAATGAATCAGTTGGGTTGATTCTTCTATAGAAATTATGTGGATCATCAGTAGTGATAATGAATCCGTTGGGTTGATTCTTCTATAGAAATTCTGTGGATCATCAGTAGTGATAATGAATCCGTTGGGTTGATTCGGGTTGATCCATCTACAGAAATTCTGTGGATCATCAGTAGTGATAATGAATCCGTTGGGTTGATTCTTCTACGGAAATACTGTTGATCATCAGTAGTGATAATGAATCAGTTGGGTTAACTGATTCATTATTACTACTGATAATCCACAGAATTTCTGTAGATGGATCAACCCAACTGATTCATTATCACTACTGATGATCCACAGGCTTTCCGTAGAAGAATCAACCCAACTGATTCATTATCACTACTGATGATACACAGAATTTCTGTAGAAGGATCAACCCAACGGATTCAGTATCACTACTGATAATTCACAGAATTTCTGTAGATGGATCAACCCAACTGATTCATTATCACTACTGATGATACACAGAATTTCCATAGAATGATCAATCCAACTGATTCATTATCACTACTGATGATACACAGAATTTCCATAGAATGATCAATCCAACTGATTCATTATCACTACTGATGATACACAGAATTTCCATAGAATGATCAATCCAACTGATTCATTATCACTACTGATGATCCACAGAAGGATTAACCCATTAGATAAATGATCACTTTCTATCTGCCTATCAAGATCTACTCTTTATTGAAGAACTAATCACGATCTAAATGTGTATATTTTAAATTATGCGACCTTATTTTTATTTTTCGGGTAAATAAATTACCTGTTTCCTTATATGTTATACGTTTTGAGTCACATAATCGGATAATGATTCTAAAGCGTTAAACAGGAATTGTTCCGATAAAATGTCAAGCCCCATCAATAGGAGATCTTTGGCCCATAACGACACTTACTACTGGAAAAAAATATTTTGCAGTAAAATTGATTTTGTTCTCACTAGTTATTAAAGATAACTTCTAAGTTTTAACAAAAAAAAGTTGCTTTATATAAAATTAATATTAAATATTCATTTTCAATCTCACACTATAAAAGCTTACATTAATTCTGTAAACATTTAGGTTTAGCACAGTAATATGAAACTAAGTATTCTCCATCCTGTCAGTTTATTTAGGCTTAGCACATAATAGAAATTTAGGCTCAGAGTGGTAGTGCACAACTAGTATTCTCCATCCTTTCAGTTTATTTAGGCTTAGTGCCGTAATACGAAACTAAGTATTCTTGATCCTCCCCAGCCATATTTAACAACTGCTGATTTAATATTTCTGCTGGGGTGATTTTTACTTCTAGATAACTGCCATATACCTACGTAGACAGAAGTCTATTTTAATCTTTCGCTACTGTCACAAAATAAAATTCGCCTTGGCATCAACATGTTGTGAGGCACCACGCTGGGTGGAGAGACGGAATTTTGGCGGAAGTCCACAGTGGAGTCATTGTTGACAACATTACTGTCTGCAGTACATATAGACGGTTCAGTCTGACCTACACGTAGCCGGCAATTGGCAAAGGGCCACGAAGTTACTTAATCTTTCTCGGAAGAACCTACAGACGCTGAATTGAAAACACTTCACAGAATACAAACAGTATTCTATTTATTTCCGCGTAATAAATAGACTTACGGTGATTACCAATTTCTTTAAATTTCCACAACAACTTATTTTTCTAAATTGAAACCTTTTATTGGTAAGGTAGCACGTCAAATTAGAGATGACGTAAGTTATATATCGCTAACGTATTGTAGAAATTTATGAAATGTTTTATCACTATTCACAAATATTTGTTTAGAAACTGTAGTTGCAGCTTAGTGGTTAGTGTACAGGGCTGCTTAACACAAGGTAAGATATTTGTGCTACCATGTCACTGATCAACCTAAAGCTAGCTGTGAGCACATTATAAAAATGACAGTCATATCCTGTTAATCTATTGAAAGCTGAACAAAGTGCTAGTAGTTGTGAGACCACAGAAAGGGCACCCAGCCAGCAACGCTCCTCGTCTATCCTTAACTATATTCTGCGGGTTCAGTCTACTAGCTTCTGACCCACAGGTCAGCTCTCCAACCATTTGGCCATGTATGGATTACAAACAAGAAACAGATGTATTAGATAGGGGGCCACTAACTTTCAAATTCTTCTGAACTGGTTATAACAAAATATTATTGAAAACTCCAATAAGAGCTTGTGCAGTTTTAGATGGAGAAACTTACAACATTCCATTCCATGTGGCAGTCAAGTCATACCTCACTGTATTCTAACCATTACACGTTTGGGTTGTGACATTACATTTTCCTAGTTAGACCAGTACATTAAATTAGTTATATTGTTATTTTATATTTCTGATCTGTGTAAGTAACTAGCCTTGACCAGAAGTTAATGATTATTGATGTTTTTACAAGTTTGAAACAGCGGCTGACTTCATGTAAACTGAATCTACAAAATTATCACAGTCTTTAATAACTGCACCCAGTACACACAACTCACGTGGTGTCCATTTGTCACTTTCCATCCTCTTTGTTTTCGTGTTCTACTTTTCTTTTTACAGACAACTATATTCTACACTATCTTACTATTACACTAAAATAGAGGCGTTATTAACATAATTATAGCTTGATAACAAATTCATCAGTATTGTTGTTATTTCAGCAGTAAGGTTTTTGTACTATTAAGTCTTCAGAGCGTAGTTATAAGCCCTATATCGTTGTTGTTTTAACTAATTATTAAGTATCCCAACAACGATATAGGGCTTATAACTACGTTGTTTTTAACTAATTATTAAGTACCCACAACGTAGTTACAAGACCTACATCGTTGTTGTTTTAACTAATTATTAAGTACCCACAACGTAGTTATAAGCCCTATATCGTTGTTGTTTTAACTAATTATTAAGTACCCACAACGTAGTTATAAGCCCTATATCGTTGTTGTTTTAACTAATTATTAAGTACCCACAACGTAGTTAGAAGACCTATATCTTTGTTGTTTTAACTAATTATTAAGTACCCACAACGTAGTTAGAATACCCATATCGTTTTTATTTTAACTAATAATTATTAAGTTTCCACAAAGTAATTAAAAGTTCAAATTAAAAATTGGTTTTAACTCTTGCAGTTCTTGATAAAGACAGCTAGTTGTGTCTTGAAGTACCTCAGACGATAAACTTTGTTTTTAATTCACGTTTAACTTCTTTTAAGTTAAACTGGAACTAAAAATAAACTTGTATATCTTTAATTCTTAGAAATAATTATCTGAAACTTGCTGTCGAGTTTCTATTTGCTGTATTGTGTATCTTATGAAACCATTAGTTGTTTCTTACTTAGAGTCCCCAGTGGCACAGCGGTAAGTCTGTGGACTTATAAGGCTAAAAACCGGGTTTCGATACTCGTGATGGGCACAGCACAAATAGCCCATCGTGTAGCTTTGTGCTTAATAGTAAACAAATTTTATTTAGACCATATTCAGAGATTTTATGCACTTATCACATAATGCTCTCTTTGGATGTTTTTAAATCGTAAAGCTTCATCCCTTCCAGCACTTATCACATAATGCTCTCTTTGGATGTTTTTAAATCGTACAGCTTCATCCCTTCCAGCACTTATCACATAATGCTCTCTTTGGATGTTTTTAAATCGTACAGCTTCATCCCTTCCAGCACTTATCACATAATGCTCTCTTTGGATGTTTTTAAATCGTACAGCTTCATCCCTTCCAGCACTTATCACATAATGCTCTCTTTGGATGTTTTTAAATCGTACAGCTTCATCCCTTTCATGTTACACCAAAGATTAAACAGAAATGAAACTAATATTTTAGTCTCTAAAGACACACGTAGAAAAACTTCTCAAACACTCAACATAGTAATTCTGAGAATCTAGAAAGTCTACCTTAACGATAACTTAAAAACGTCTTTAGTTTAAATATCATATATATAAAACTAGAACCTTTTCAGTCTGTCAAGGTTCCTCGAAACCGATAGTCTTCGTGTCGTCTAGACAGTTATTTTTAGGAACTTTCACGACTTCGTACTTTAAACATGTTTACCTTTCTAGAATGAGTGATCTCTCTTGCTATGAATAAACCGTGAGGTAGACATTTTCGTGAAATTGTTTGGCATAAATATATTGTCAACAGAAAGGAGGACTAACGAATTGAAATATATATCAATAGCACAGTCAAACTTGTTTATATTTCTGTAACTAAGAAAATACAACATTTATACACCTCAATAAAGGACATAAGAAAAGCAGGCGCAGTGAATATTATTATATCTCAATAATATAGAAAAAAGACACCCAACTTTGTTACATCTCAGTAAAATAAAAGAAAGACACAACCAACCTGGTTACACCTCAGTAATCTGGTAGAAGAGAGATATTCAACTTTGTTACATCTCAGTAAAGTAAAAGAAAGACACAACCAACCTGGTTACATCTCAGTAAAGTAAAAGAAAGACACAACCAACCTGGTTACATCTCAGTAATCTGATAGAAGAACGACATTCAACTTTGTTACATCTCAGTAAAGTAAAAGAAAGACATAACCAGCCTTGTTACATTGCAGTATCTCAGAAGAAAGACATAACCAGCCTTGTTACATTGCAGTATCTCAGAAGAAAGACACAACCAACCTTGTTACATCTCAGTAATATGGAAGAAAGACACAACTAACCTTGTTACATCTCAGTAAAGTAAAAGAAAGACACAACCAACCTTGCTACATTGCAGTATCTTGGAAGAAAGATATAACCAACCTTGTTACAATGCAGTATCTTGGAAGAAAGATATTACCAGCCTTGTTTCATCCCAGTAATCTGGTAGAAGAAAGACACGACCAACCTTGTTACATCTCAGTATCTTGGAAGAAAGACACAACCAACCTTGCTACATCTCAGTAAAGTAAAAGAAAGACACAACCAACCTTGTTACATCTCAGTATCCTGGAAGAAAGACACTACCAACCTTGTTACATCTCAGTAAAGTAAAAGAAAGACACAACCAACCCTGCTACATCTCAGCAAAGTAAAACAAGACACAACCAACCTTGTTACATTTCAGTATCTTGGAAGAAAGACACAACCAACCTTGCTGCATTGCAGTATCTTGAAAAAAAGACACTACCAACCTTGTTACATCTCAGTAAAGTAAAACAAGACACAACCAACCTTGTTACATTTCAGTATCTTGGAAGAAAGACACAACCAACCTTGTTACATTTCAGTATCTTGGAAGAAAGACACAACCAACCTTGCTGCATTGCAGTATCTTGAAAAAAAGACATAACCAACCTTGTTACATGCAGTATCTTGGAAGAAAGACACTACCAACCTTGCTACATTGCAGTATCTTGGAAGAAAGACATAACCAACCTTGTTACATTGCAGTATCTTGGAAGAAAGACACTACCAACCTTGCTACATTGCAGTATCTTGGAAGAAAGACATAACCAACCTTGTTACATTGCAGTATCTTGGAAGAAAGACATAACCAACCTTGTTACATTGCAGTATCTTGGAAGAAAGACACTACCAACCTTGCACTTCTCAGTGACAAGAAAAAAAAGACACCTAAACTCAACCTTGCTATTTATTAAAAGAGAAAACTATTCTAGAAAGAAGATGAGGGTGATTAAAAGAGAAATATTTGTTCTAGCTACCGATATACAAATCAAAGCATTGTAGTTTTGTCCGTAAATTGAAGAATGTTTAAAAATAGCCCTGTGTCAAAACTAGGTCCTGTCTATGTACGGACATCATCTGAAATCGATTGGTCCTAGATACAAACAGGTTAGAAATCAAACATACTAGTAAAAACCAAGATCGTCTAGTGGCAGAATATAAACTTGTTATAAATCTAAGTACAAAACATAGGGTTTGAAGATTCTACATATTAGTTAAAACCAAGATCGTCTAGTCACAAAATTTAAGCTGGTTCTGAATCCAAGTACAGATCATAGGGTTGTAGATTCTACATATTAGTTAAAACCAAGATCGTCTAGTCACAAAATGTAAGCTGGTTCTGAATCCAAGTATAGATCATAGGGTTGTAGATTCTACATATTAGTTAAAACCAAGATCGTCTAGTCACAAAATATAAGCTGGTTCTGAATCCAAGTACAGATCATATTATATTAGCATAATGTGCTTCCTCAAGTTTCTCGTGTATTG
>NW_013672312.1:22814-24525 GCF_000517525.1 Limulus polyphemus
CCCGTCACGTTGTGACCGTCTTATATATACCAGGCTACCTCCAATCTAGTAGTCTCCAGACAATTCACAAAGATTCGAGAAGGACGTGGCGTGATACTAGTCACGTGACCTTGCTGACGCAACAGTATTCTATCAATATATGAAATAATATTAATTAGTTCAAATATATACTTTAGTTTCTAGTGTATTAATACACTGTTCTTTTAGCTGTAATTTACCAATACATGAAATAATAATTTGTCCAAATATATCCTTAAGATTCTCGAATATTAATACACTGTTAATTTATCTACATTGTATCATTATATGAACTCGATAATAATTATTTTACATTTTATTGACTGGGTGGGATGATCCAGTCAATGTTCTATCTCCTTTCTCCTGTGAACAGTAAAAGCACTGAGTTGGTACAGACAACTGAGTTCGCCAAGAACGTAAATACCACGATATGTCCTAAAGTAAGGTGTGTTCAGCTTGTAATGCCAAGGCAGATAAAAGTCTATATGGAACAGCTTCTCTTACTCCTTTAATTATTCGTTTAAATGCTCGTTCCTCCTTTGTCCACCAGTGACACATCAGCAAGTCTAAAGGCTTACAATGCTAAAAATAGGGTTTCGATACCCGGGGTAGGCACAGAACAAATAGCCCATTTTGTAGCTTGTTTCTTAGCTAAAAACAAACAAGTTGTCCCTTCTTCATTTCCATACTAACTTGTATGTTATTTAAGTAGCAAAGATAACTACAGATATCCAACTGCTGCATAATGAACTCCAATAATTTTAAATTGTTTGTTATTTATGTACAACAGTAACAGTTGAAATCACTATTTACAACAAAGAATACCCAAAAATATGTTTTACATTCAATAATTTTAAATTGTTTGTTAGTTGGGTAACACAGTAATGATCGAAATCACTGTTGATAACAAAGTATCCAGCTGCGCATTGTTGTCTCTTTTAGTTTATAATATAAGTCGTACTGTTACGTTTTTCATATTGATTTTTAACTGATTATTTCCCTCGATACTTGCCTCTAGTAATCACCTATGAACAGAGGTTTGGTTATGTTATATTAAAAAAAATAATATATATAACCCAGGTCACGTGACAACCCCTCTATAAGGTTGTTGTTGAAAGACGCGTGTCAGAACAAATTTTTGACAATGTTTCCTATGCAGGAAGAGTGGTGCCATTGAAAATTGGAAAGGGATATGCAATTTGCCAAATCTTTCATTTTTATTGTATTCCTATCCTAAAATATTAGTTATTCACTAGTTATGTTTTAGCTGTTACCGACGAATAAACTTGGCGTTTTCTTATTATATACACTGAGTGGCCACAAGTAAATAGACACCTAATTTTTCGTCATTTAACTGATTTATGCTAACTAATTTGTGTTCACAGAGCACTATATAAATGAAAATGGTCCGCACACTAATTATCTTGTGCTACAAGATGCCTAGAACTCAAGGTTCACTCGAATTGTCAGATTTTGTTAGAGGAAGGATAGTTGGTCAAGCAGATGGTGGAATAAGTCAGCGTCAAATTTCGCAGAATTTGGGAATCCCGCTTTCGACAGTCAACAGAATCATCGTGCAGTTCAGGAAAAAACTGAGCAGCGTTCGGGTCGTCCTGGTCTATCTGAGAGGACAAAAAGGGCTGTCAAGAGGATGATCGAAATGGATCCCAGATTAACGACTGCAGAAGTGGCC
>NW_013672312.1:25124-35686 GCF_000517525.1 Limulus polyphemus
AAAATCCCACAGTCTAAAATTGACGAGATGATACTCATAGTGCTCCAAAGGATCAACGAACTCCACGAAGTGAAAGGAAGATCTACTAGATTTTAATTAAATTAAATCATATTATTCATGTGAATATGACTGAAAATGTGGTGTCTATTTACTTGTGACCACGCTGTGTAGGTGTGTGAATTTAAACTTCATAAAAGTTGGCTACCAAATTTTGAAAGTAATATTGATTTTTTTATCACGTAAGACTTTTTTACAAGTCGGAAAGAAAAAATAACTTACTTAGATAAAATTATTATTTCGTTTACCACAATGAACATTTTTTATTATTATGTTTGTTAATAAGAATACAAACAAACTGAAGAAAAGAGAAGAACATTGATGTCAAACGAATATGAATCCTCATCCATCCTGATGTTTTTGTGAAATCTACGTCTTTTAGTCTCAAAACTACGTGTTGTGGTCTTTCTTTTAGGTATTGCGTCTGGAGCATCTCGTTTCAATGACCAGCAGTAACCAGCCATTTTGCTGATATTCCGCCTTCCCTGATACTTCCTCTCCATTTTCTTGATGTCTTGAAGAAACCTTTCCCCTTGTTCTTCGCTGACGGCACCGGGATTTTCAGGGAAATAGTCAATATGTGAATGTAAGAAATGAACATTCAAGCTCATATTACAACACAACTCTTTGAATTTTTCGAGCTTGTTATTGACAACAACATCTTTAATGGCAATCCACGTTTCTCTTTCAACTTTCCTCATTGTACTTTCGAAATGTTCATCCGAAATCAATTTCCTAATCTGAAGCCCAACAAAAATCACTTCTTTAAGTTTCGCTTCTGAAAGAGCTGGGAATTATCCATATAGATACTTGAAACAGTCGCCATCTTTGTCTAAGGCCCTTACAAACTGCTTCATCAAGCTCAGTTTAATGTGAAAAGTTGTGGTTCACCAGACGTTTCAGGTTGAAAACAATCGCTATCATCATTTCTATTGACATCAGATTCAGAATCAAATGAAACTACCAAGAGTCTCCTGTGTAGTAGGTACAGGTACTTCAGGTCCATGAGCAACAGGTCTTATAGCAGATTGAAGGTTCGGATAAGAATTTCCTTTTTATTTCGAGTGTTGGAGCCTTGCATGTTATATGAGCAAAAATAGCAGTTATCTCCATGGTTTCTAGGCTAATGGTCTTCTGACCAATGGAATTCCAAAAGGCAAAGACTTTTTTTCACCTTTATTCCATTGTCTCAGTTCTTCGACACAAACTTTGTGTGGAGCCCATGATTTGTCTTGGTCCCCAAGTTATATTCCAAAATATGTGTAATACGATTTTTTGACTAATTCTATAATGTTTTGCCTTTATTTGTTAACAACAATTTACCACAAATATAACAGAATATGTTTGGATCATTTACACCACCTCTTTTTTTTTTTTTGCCATAGCGACCAATAAATAATATTGAAAAGAAAAAAGTAATGTCAAAATGCACGTACAAACAAATGCTACCCAAATCTTTACAGTAATGACTTTTAACTTAATCATCGTGTTTTTGAGGTGTTTTATTTACAAAACAGATCAATACAATTACATTTACCATGATACGTGATTATTCTACATTTATATTCTACATGTTCTTTTCCAGAACTGTTGATATTCAGTACATCAGGAACTTAACAAAGCGACTCATGATTGATCTGTACTCTATATAAAACTTTATAAAATCGAACACTTTAGATGTTTACACACTACAGTACCATGCTATAACCTGGGAACACACATCTGGTTATTATCAGTGAACCTGGGAACACATACCTAGTTATTATCAGTGAACCTGGGAACACACATCTGGTTATTATCAGTGAACCTGGGAACAGATACCTAGTTATTATCAGTGAACCTGGGAACACACATCTGGTTATTATCAGTGAACCTGGGAACACACGCCTCGTTATTATCAGTGAACCTGGAAACACATACCTAGTTATTATCAGTGAACCTGGGAACACACACCTAGTTATTATCAGTGATAAATAGAGAACCTGGGAACACACATCTGGTTATTATCAGTGAACCTGGGAACACACATCTGGTTATTATCAGTGAACCTGGGAACACACATACCTAGTTATTATCAGTGAACCTGGGAACACACACTTCGTTATTATCAGTGAACCTAGAAACACATACCTAGTTATTATCAGTAAACCTGGGAACACATACCTAGTTATTATCAGTGAACCTGAGGAACACATACCTGGTTATTATCAGTGATAAATAGAGAACCTGGGAACACACATCTGGTTATTATCAGTGAACCTGGGAACACACACCTGGTTATTATTTGTTTTTTAGCTAGAGGGAACTAATGATGGTGGGAAATTAGGCCTAGAAAGTTCTAGGGATCTGATGTTAGGTTTTCTACTACATTGGAGGGTACGTTACAAATACAAGATGGTGGAGTTATTTCATGTTGGTTATGAAGATAAAGAGTTGTTTCTCTACGGTAGAATGCGTTTTCGTTTTTAGTGGAGTATTTGGATCTGTGTTAAATATTGCGCATATTTTGTACAAGTAAGTTTATTTTTACGTTAATAGGGCGCACTTAGCATCGTTTATAAAAGTAGACCTACAAAAAGCTACAACAGTGTACAAGTGTTCAAGCTTGTAGAAATGTGAAAGAAGAAATAAAGTGACTTGTTATCGTGCTCTGTACTTTGAATTATTTTCCTCAGATGGTTTAATGGAACCCACCAACGAAAGAACAATGTTACAACAGCATATCATTTATTTATTGCTACTTTCATTAATCATTACATTTGCTTTGATTTATTGAGTATCATTATAATTTTATATTAAGTGTATTTAGGAATAACATAAATCTTCGAAACTGGCCGATTCTCATGAGATATTATCAGGATTACTGTCGAAAATATCATTAACAGGGAGTGTATCCAACTGGTGGGATAAATCATACTAATCTTTATTATAAGAAACGTAAAAATGTATATTTAATTAGCTATAATGACTGATAGGTTGATTTTTAGTTTCGCTGTAAGTATCGAGCTTGCTCTGACTGGAAATTAATATTAGTTTTAGAGGCCAATTATTTCTCCAACTAGTCTGAACACATAAGAAGTGTTTTGTTTTATAAACTCAGTCGTCTATGATAAAGTTGCAATGTTGCAGCAGTGGAATGTATTTTATTGCTATTTCGTAACTATTTAATTGTGAATTATTTCTGCGGGATGAACATCTACAAAGAACGAAATAAAGTGTTTAACTGTAGGATATAATGTTATTTACAGTAGCTCAATAACCTGCAACATAAAGTGTTTAACTTACTCTTGTTTAACTGTAGGACATAATGTTATTTACAGTAGCTCAATAACCTGCAACATAAAGTGTTTAACTTACTGTTGTTTAACTGTAGGGAACATACTGTTATTTACAGTAGCTCAATAACTTACAACATAAAGTGTTTAACTTACTCTTTTTTTAACTGTAGAATAAGCTGTTAGTTATAAATACACGATAACTTTAACATAAAGTGTTTAACTTACTCTTTTTTAACTGTAGAATATGCTGTTAGTTATAAATACACGATGACTTTAACATAAAGTGTTTAACTTGCTCTTTTTTAACTGTAGAATATGCTGTTAGTTATAAATACACGATGACTTTAACATAAAGTGTTTAACTTGCTCTTTTTTAACTGTAGAATATGCTGTTAGTTATAAATACACGATAACTTTAACATAAAGTGTTTAACTTACTGTTGTTTAACTGTAGGGAACATACTGTTATTTACAGTAGCTCAATAACCTACAACATAAAGTGTTTAACTTACTCTTTTTTTAACTGTAGAATAAGCTGTTAGTTATAAATACACGATAACTTTAACATAAAGTGTTTAACTTGCTCTTTTTTAACTGTAGAATATGCTGTTAGTTATAAATACATGATAACTTTAACATAAAGTGTTAACTTAATCTTGTTTAACTGTGGAATATTCTGTCAGTTATGCTACACGATAATTTATAACATGTTTTATGACTTAATTATCTAAAAGTTTGGGCTTTGAACTCTACAAAACATTGAACAAAATCAGTTTAAAAATATATCTTATGAACCTAAACTGTAAAACACATCAAGAAATTTAACCTTTAAACACGTTAATCCCCTGTGTCTGTAAAAACGCATAATAACTTAACCCCCTGTCTCTATAAAAACATATATAAACTTAACCACCTGTCTCTGTAAAAACATATCTAAACTTAACAACCTGTCTGTATAATATAAAACACATATAAACTTAACAACCTGTCTGTAAAATAAAAACATTTATAAACTTAACACTCTGTCTCTGTAAAAACACATATAAACTTAACAACCTGTCTGTAAAATAAAAACATTTATAAACTTAACCCTTGTCTCGGTAAAAACACATATATAAATTTAACCCTCTGTCTCTGTAAAAACACATATAAACTTAATAACCTGTCTGTATAATAAAAAACACTAATTACTTTAGTAAAAGAAATCTAATATTTTAGTGATCATTTAAAGGTAAAAGTGTAACTACATATTATCTTACCATATATGAGAAGTTAAAGAAAAATTATTATTATTATTCAATCCTAAATGCTGTAGTCACTAGTATTGATCTCAACACCATCCTATGAAAACGTGAGCAAGTTAAAAAGCCCCCCCCAAAGAAAACATTGCTGTAAATACTAGTACTGATTACAGTACTTCCCAAGGAAATATGTGTAATTTATGAATGTCCTGAAGAGATAAAACAAAGGTATAAATTGATCATCCTTGATATGTTTTTAAGTTACAATTTTTAGGTTTGGTTTGTTTTGAATTTCACGCAAAGCTACATGAGGGCTATTTGTACTAGCCATCTCTACTTTAGCAGTGAAAGACTAAAGGGAAGGTAGCTGGTCATCAGCATCCACTGTCAATATTTGTGCTACTCTTTTGCCCCCACAGTTGAAAAAGCATATTTGGTGGGATGCGGATATGAAACCTTGGTCCACAGATTGTGAGTCAAGCACCATAACCATCTGGCCATGCCAGGCCACTATTTTTTGAATAGCATGAATTAAATTGATTAACTTAATCAAAGCATGAACAAAACCTTACTTATATAATGTAGGGACAGTTCATTCAACTTAATTGATAAAAATAATTGAACCAGTTTTCGTAGAGATCTACAAGTAAATTGGGTTGGTGTTATCAGTTGTTTGTTAATATAGTTTCCAACGTAATTCTTGAACTCTTTCAACTGATACAGGAACTATATGCTGCATTTTATTTTGTAGAATAATACACAGTGAGAATATATGTATGGGTCAATATTTAATAACTCTCCAACTAGTTTTCAATCTTGATATTTTTAAACACAAAAACAGATTTATCATGCTACACTTCACAAGTAAGGGTCCAGTCCTCATCTTAAGACCAAAGCTTATTGATAATATTTAAACATCAATTATGTAAAGCTACTTGGCCATACACATATGAAAATTGTTTGTTTATTATTCCAAGACGAAATACAAAGAAACAGACTACTTATATTTTTTAATCATTCAAATTTCATACAAAAAGGATTGAAATAAAAAGTACAGATAAAAAGCTAATACCATGAATGAAACATTCAAGAACTGTAAAAAACATTGGTGGTTACAAATGCATAAATTTTTGAAACTGTTAAAAACTCATAAGATAAAATACTCAGTTCAAAAGTTTGGGATATTATTTGAGAGGAGTAGGAAGTAATATTTCCTTTCCATACTGTCCACATGCAGTACATACACAGTCTTTTGGTTGGTAAAAAGTTTTCTTCAGTTGACTTCCATCCTCACAGTCCAACAAGATCTCTCGTTTATCTGACCCACTGGCTGTGCAGCAGTCACAAGAACTCACAAAGTTGTCTTCTTCTAAACAGTGAAAACGTAAGAAAAAAATATCACCTTACATAAATAATGATCTCCAACAGTAAAAAGTTACAGAAAGGTAGGGAAAAGAATGGTAAATTCCTTGATGCCCAAAATAAGATTAATGGAGAATGGTATAAACCAGATTATTAATTACACTCAATGATCAGGCAACTGCTACAATATCCACCAACTTAATTAACCAAAGTGTAAAGAAATACTTTTACTAAAAGAAACCTTAGAATCAAAAATATATTTACACAGTTTCAGAAAGTTAATTGTATTTATGGAAGTATTTCTAATTATTAAAGTAAATTATTTTTATAACCAAATAAAATAACTTTTACAGCAACTTCACAGGAATTAATTATTTATCTTCACAATGAAGACTAAATATCTATCTTTACTAGGGAGACTATCTATGAATACTAATTATAAAACAAGAAACTACCTTTAATTTGTTCAATAAAATTTCTTAATGCTCAAACAGACACTAATCATAAGCATGACAATAAAAAAAGACATGAAGGTGCAATTATGACAAGAGAAGTTGGAACTATAGCTAAATAACTACACGTACTTGGAGAATAAACAGTGGATGACTTGCAGTGACCTCTACACTCAACCAGATGAGCAATGGGCTTTTTGTTGGTGCATGTTCCTCGGCCTCTTTCATACATCTTGAAGAAATTTACTGTTTCAGCTTTTGGAACTCGCATTGGAACACATATGCCTGTAACAGAAATCCCCATCATAAGTAGGTCTAGTCCTAAAGACAGTCTTAAAAGTATAAAAATACTGTATAAAACCATGTGATGGCATGGAAACAGATGTGACTGTAACAGAAATCAGTTGATAAATGGGTATAGTTTTATAAACAGTCTTAAGAGTATAAAAATACTGTATAAAACCAAATGTGAAACAAATCCTAATTGTAAATAGGTCCTGTTTTAAAGACATATTAACATAAAAATACTGTATAAAATAAAATGGTAATACTGTATACTGATACATCTAAGAAAAAGTATTTTTGAATAATTCAAATATTAAACTTTAAATAGTTTAAAAAAGATTAATTTTATAATACTTGTGTGCTTCATAAGAACAGTTGTAGCTTTTGGTTAATCATTTACATCCATGATGAGAATTTAATACTGAATATAGCTGTTCCAGGTGTAAAGTCAAGTTGTTAAAATAATCTCTTAATACTGAACATACTGTTCCAGGTGTAAAGTCAAGTTGTTAAAATAATCTCTTAATACTGAATATAGCTGTTCCAGGTGTAAAGTCAAGTTTTTAAAATAATCTTTTGACATTGAGTGTAGCTTTACCTGGTGTAACTTCCAACAGTTAAGATTATCTTAGTATTGAACTACTTGAGTAACCCCTAACAGTGAAGATTATCTTACACCTTTTTATCATTATTACAACTGTTAAGTCTTGTTAAAATATTTAAATGATTTAAAGTCTCACTTGCCTAAATCATAGCAAAACAAAGTAAGTAGTTTTTGTTTGTAGGAAACTATAAAACTTTGCGTTTCTTTGTTTTAACATAGACTTTATACTCAAAATATCAATTTTCATGAGGCATTAGAGAAAAGTCCTGAAACAAATAGTTTAGCTCATCTGTAGTTAGTGATTAAGTTTTATATTTTTCACAAAACAACATTTTCTTTATACAGTTTTTGATCTTGAATGTTAAATTCTGACAAGTTGTTCATATCGTTTGTAGTTTATCATTAAATTATTAACTTTCAATTTTAAAGGAAGCAGCTGTCTAGTCATATTCTTGATAATAGCTTACCTGGTATAAACCGACATTTCTTACAACAGCCAAAGTCATCGAATATAATATCTTCCTGTACAACAAAAGGTCATGAAATATTAACAAATCTCATCACTAAAGAAAATATTAATTTGATTTTCTCTGATATGTTTAAAAAGTCCTCATGGTTTGAGAATTGACTATATATATAAGATGCAATTTCAAAAATTCCATTTTCTCTATTATGTTAGAAAATTTCCTTGATGTTTCGAAATTGCTAATATATAAAAAGATATGATTTCTATAATTAGATGCTTTCTATTTTATGTTAAAAAGTCATTATGTTTGAGAAATTTTTAGCACTATGATTTCATTTCTCTAATTCGACTTTTCTATTATTTTAGAAAACTTCCCTGTGATTTGAAAAGCATTTACATTGCTTCATAGTAACTTCTGATTAGAAAAAGCTAACTACTTAATGTAACACAGAAAATCAATCTGGCAATCAGTATAGCTGATTACTTATACTTTCGTAACATTTCTAACTATAAAGATTCAAATAAACTGTTTCATAAGCTTGGTACCCTTGCTTTTAACAATATTTTCAGTTGTAATCACAATAATATTTTATGAGGTTTGGCCAGCTTAGGAAATTTAAGTTTGATGATGAGGAATACTTGGAAACTATTAAAGTTTGGGTTTGGCTTGAATGGTATAGTAATAAAAAACAAGTGTAATACAGTTAAAACACTGTACATTTGTTACCATATTAAACTGGTAAAAAGCATCTTTTTTACCCATTAAAGCCGTCTCCAAACTTCAGATTTGGCTTAGTCTTAAATACATATATTAAGCTGCCATGAAAAACAATCTGTGTAATGAAAGTATAATAATAATTACACATGAAATACAATAACCAGTATTTCTATTTAAAGTAACAACAAATAATATACTATGCCTTAGTCCAACCAGTATTTCTAATGAGACTAACAACAAATAATACACTATGCCTTAGTCCAACCAGTATATCTAATGAAAGTAACAACAAATAATACACTATGCCTTAGTCCAACCAGTATTTCTAATTAAAGTAACAACAAATAATACACTATGCCTTAGTCCAACCAGTATTTCTAATTAAAGTAACAACAAATAATACACTATGCCTTAGTCCAACCAGTATTTCTAATTAAAGTAACAACAAATAATATACTATGCCTTAGTCCAACCAGTATTTCTAATGAAACTAACAACAAATAATACACTATGCCTTAGTCCAACCAGTATTTCTAGTGAAAGTAACAACAAATAATACACTATGCTTTACTTGGGAAATAAAGAAACACCAGTAATTGGCATGTCATGGAAATAAATTTCTTGGAAAAATGTAAGTTTATTAAACACATAAGTGATTTACCTCATATTCTTCCTAGCATATTTTCTACTGAAGAAAATTCTTAATACAATAAGATGTGAATTTTCTAACTGAATGTTCTTTGCTATGGTACAGCTTTTCTATTTCTAGAGAACTTATGAAAATTTCCTAATGGCTTCAGAACTATTTGTATATCTAAGAAGATGTGTTTTCTTTAATTATATTTTCTCTTTATACAGAGAAAGATAAGTATTATTATGTATAAGTTAGCTACAAAGAAAAATAAGTATTATCACGTACAAGTTAGTTAGAGAGAAAGATAAGTATTATTATTTACAGGTTAGTTAGAGAGAAAGATAAGTATTATTATTTACAGGTTAGTTAGAGAGAAAGATAAGTATTATTATTATTTACAGGTTAGTTAGAGAGAAAGATAAGTATTATTATTATTTACAGGTTAGTTAGAGAGAAAGATAAGTATTATTATTTGTAGGTTAGTTGCAGAGAAAGATAAGTATTATTACATACAAGTTAAGCCTAGTTTGAAAGTCTTTTCAATAAAAGGTAAACCAATATTTGGTATAAATCACATATTACATTAAACAATTACTGCTGACTTTTTTTTTTATCCATAATACTAATAATGTCTCCAAAAGTCCAGGTATCTTATGAGATATATAAATTAAGCCTAAATCAACTTACAAAATATCAATACAAAATAATCATCAGTAAAACTAATTAAAATTAAATTTGCATTAAATAATAAAATCAAAAATCAGTTATTGCTACCTTATATATTACAATTTACAAATTATTATCAGCCTTTATTTTTCATGAAACAGTAAATTCTAATCAGTCATCTCCAGAAAATATTATTACGTGAATAAAAGACAACTGGGTTACAACAAAGTTATACCTTAGGACAAGTGTCAGGAATGGGAAGACATTCTCGTTTTATAAAGAGAGTCTGGATCTGGTCTTTCTTTTCTATACATTCTGCCTCATAACAAGGCTTTTCTGTAGAGTTCCACTTCACTCCAACCTTACATGAATAACGAGAAAGACATTTGAACAAAGTTCCAACTTAAGGTACATATCCATGTTTCAAATACAGATAGTTTTAACAAAGTCATATAACAATGAAACAATAAAAAAACAATACTATGATAATAATTACAACAGTAAGACACTTAAAAAACAAAATGTTTTATTTATTCAATACTTTGGCTAGTGGATTTATTTGGAGTAAATAATATATATATTTTTAAATAGAAAACTCCTTCTTTTATTAAACCAATACATTAATATAAAAATTATATAATTTCAGTTTTAAGTATAATGGTGTTGTTTATTAAATCAACAAACACAGAATGTTTAGGCCATTATTCCAATGAATAATTCAAATTTATGTAACTACTTTTTGTATTAAATTAAATATTGAAAAAAAAAAAATGTAATCATAATATATATATATATATAT
>NW_013672312.1:36592-40824 GCF_000517525.1 Limulus polyphemus
TTTTGTATTAAATTAAATATTGAAAAAAAAAAAATGTAATCATAATATATATATATATATATATAAAACTTTCTCTAAAGCACAAATTGGAAAGGATCTGTCAAGTACATATCCAAACAATGATCACCTGTACACTACTTTTGGTATAAATGAGTAATTTAAAAGGCTAAAAACAGCCAATAATGACAATAAGTATTCATTCAGCATCTTTTTCATTTTACCATGGAACCATGAGAAAACTTCATCATACAAAAACAATAAAATATCTAAGTAAATCATTCTCAGTGGCTGAGAAGGTCATTTATATCCTCAGGAGGGGATAACATAATGTTAGTTCGACCTCTGAATTCATGGAATAAATATATTTCCACTACCAAGTGTTAGAGATTTTCTATATTTCATGATTACTTATGTTAGGATACTTCATGCAAACTTTGCAAAGAAAATGAGTACCAGTTGTGAAAAGGAATCAATATTTAATATGAGAAAACTTATACCTGGAAAACTTGTCCATTTTCTTCACAAGCAACAACCTTACAATGTCCACAACACTCCGGTGAGTCAGAAGCAGGTTCAACATACTCAGCAAACTAAAAAGCATTATGTAAATACTGTTACTAGTATTTCATACTACAGATATCATTGCCAAAAAATGTTTTATTACTCAACTCTTTATGAATTTTCCCACTTCAAGAAAAGAACAACAATATCTGTTTTTGATGATAGAATACATATAATGTTACAAACAACATTAATACATCATTTCCACACTTCAAAAAAAGGATTAGAATATTTGTTGTTGATCAAAGAATACATATAATGTTGAAAATACCATTAATCTATTTAATGTGGCTGTCATGTATATGAGCCAGATGTTTTTATTCTGTACACTGTGGCTGTCATGTATATGGACCAGATGTTTTTATTCTGTACACTGTGGCTGTCATGTATATGGACCAGATGTTTTTCTTCTGTACACTGTGGCTGTCATGTATATGAGCCAGTATTCTCTATGAATACTGAACTTAAACACAAGATGTGTACACTTGACATGAAATAAGCCTGTTTGCTGAGAAGTTTTTGTAATAACTATACATTTACTTAAAGAATGTGAAAGAAACTTACCGGTGGACAATCTTTCTTACAGGTAGTTGTCTGTTCAACTTTTTGCACTTCTCCATTTGGAGCTGTCACACACTTGTATTTCTTGCACTTATCTCCATCAGGAGATGGCCAACTATCACCAACCTAGAACATACAAGCGATCTTACACTTATCTACACCAGGAGATGGTCAACTAACACCAACTTGGAACATACAAGGGATGTTACACTTATTTACACCAGGAGGTGGTCAACTAACACCAACTTGGAACATACAAGCGATCTTACACTTATCTACACCAGGAGATGGTCAACTAACACCAACTTGGAACATACAAGGGATGTTACACTTATCTACATCAGGAGATGGTCAACTAACACCAACTTGGAACATACAAGGAATGTTACACTTATCTACACCAGGAGATGGTCAATTAACACCAACCCAGAACATACAAGGGATGTTACACTTATTTACACCAGGAGGTGGTCAATTAACACCAACTTGGAACATACAAGGGATGTTACACTTATTTACACCAGGAGATGGTCAACTAACACCAACTTGGAACATACAAGGGATGTTACACTTATCTCCATCAGGAGATGGCCAACTATCACCAACCTAGAACATACAAGCGATCCTACACTTATCTACACCAGGAGATGGTCAACTAACACCAACTTGGAACATACAAGGGATGTTAAAGTTTTTGAATTAGATAAGAACCTAAGAACATAACAATTGGAATTACAGTATTATTACATATCACATTTACACTACATTTCACATATAATGCTCTGTTTGCAAGCTCCTGGTTCTTTATTCAACAACATTATCACAAACAGAATTATGTGACTAACTGTTTAATTGTGAGTGAAAGCATTCAAAAAATAGGAAACAAGAGCAAGGCACAGAAATGTACTTCATTTTACTGTTACAATTTGAGTTTGATGTTTACACTTTATAGAATGTTTTCAACCTTAATATCATTTTTGAAAAGCATTTGATTAAACCAGAAAACCGACTAAAATTATTATATTTTTTAAGGATTAAGATATAGACTTTATACCAATCTGCAGAAGTATATAAAGGTTTAAAAGCTTCAGATCTAATTTACTTTACAAAAACCTATCTGTTAATCCTTCAAATTTTTACAGAAAAAAAAATTCTTTTAATATTCTGCATGACTCACATTGTAACTCTGGTCTCCCTGTTTACAGCGTAAGCGTCGGAACTTTGGACAACAGGCTCCAGCCACATTTTCTTCTACCCGAACATAATCCTAGCATTACAAAAAAAACTTTAAGTTCTATGTGGATGGTTTAAAATTATGAGTTGTTTAACAGCAGAATATAATCATTTTGATTTGATTACAACAATACACTCACTGAAGTTCATCTATAGAGTTTCAACTTAAGAACATAACAGATATTTCAATTTGAAACATGCTTTGCTCTGTAAATACAAACAAATAATGTTAAAACTGCTTACAAGAGATTTTTCTAATTTTTCTTTCCAAAATTTAGTTATTTGTTACAATGCATTTAAAAGTACCAACCCATTACAGATATTTTTACCCTTCTGAGACTAACTATCTTTCACCATAAATTTTGTGGTTAACTTTTTCAGACTAAACACCATTACATAATTATGTATGTGGTTAACTTTTTCAGACTAAACACCATTACATAATTATGTATGTGGTTAACTTTTTCAGACTAAACACCATTACAAAATTATTTATGTGGTTAACTTTTTCAGACTAAACACCATTACATAATTATTTATGTGGTTAACTTTTTAATTTAAAAAACATCCTTGCATACTAGCTTTTATGGTAAAATCTAAGACTAGCCATCCTTGCACAGTAACTTGCATGGTTAACTTGCTCAGACTAGCTATTCTTACCCAGTAACTTATGTGGTTAACTTTCTCAGAATAACCATCCTTATATAGTAACTTATGTGGTTATTTTTCTTAGATTAGCCATCCTTACCTAGTAACTTATATGGTTAACTTTTTTAGACTAACAATCCTCATACAATGATTTATATGTCAACTAATTTTCATTTCTTTAAACTGGCTAAAGTTGTCTACAAACAAGGACCAAGAAAACATGAACTTAAAACTGAATTTTACATTACACTTCATATTTAAACACTTAAGTAGAATTTTTCAGTAAAAGTTTATCTAACTAAGGTTACACTTCATGCATTTAAGTAGACTGGATAACTGTAAATTATTTAGATGGTTAACTGAAACTGAATTCAAAGTTATAATATGTTCACAAAGCTGTCATAATATATTTCTGATTTTACTTGTATATGTCAGCTAGTTATGCATGTACTGCCATGAATATATTTATATAACTAGAGGCTAAACATTAATTCACTAGCCATACTGAAGATCTTTACCTAACAAGCCACTAACAGAACATAAAGAATAGATCTACTTACATCTTTGTCGATGAAATCAGATAGTTTGGGGCAAATTTCCACACGGCAGTTAAATGTAAATTTACCATTACTGCCAGTGCACGTGCAGTTTCGACACAATCCATCGGGCCAAGTTGAATCAGGCTTGCAAGTTAAAAATACAGATATGTTTAGAACCAGTTTTTAATCAACTGTAATAATAATACTGGTAATGTAAGTTCTGCTAGCAAAGAACTTTTGAAAATTATTTGTCATTAACTACACAAAACAATTATTAAAATAATCCAATAAAAAACTTATTACTAATGTTAGTTCTATTGCTAAAAGTGAAAATAAATCATACAAACACATTAATTCTTTCAGCGCAGGCTCGATCCCAGGGACCGACCTCATCATCAATTTGTGATTGTTACAGTATTCATGTGATAACTTTTAAAATAGTAAGTGTATCTTCACGACATTTTGCAGATTATCAGTAAACATTACAAGGCTTTCTTAAATAAAGCATCAGATTTTCTTTATTAAGTTTTAAGATTTTTTAAGTAATGTTTTTCTCATGCCTTTTTTCTTTTTGCATGTTGACTATCCAACATGTAAAGTAATTTTGATTTTAAGATTAAAAAATACTTTTATGCATCAGAAAATTTACAAATTTCGTATGAAAATCTTTATAACATTCAGATAATTATC
>NW_013672312.1:41824-46861 GCF_000517525.1 Limulus polyphemus
AAGGCTTTCTTAAATAAAGCATCAGATTTTTTTTATTGAGTTTAAGATTTTTTAAGTAATGTTTTTGTCGTGCCTTTTTTCTTTTTGTATGTTGACTATCCAACATGTAAAGTAATTTTGATTTTAAGATTAAAAAATACTTTTATGCATCAGAAAATGTACAAATTTCGTATGAAAATCTTTATAACATTCAGATAATTATCACACATTTAAAAAAAACTATATTTTATCTGTTATTTTCACTATCAAATATATGTATGGGTTTGGTTGATTTGTCCGATCTCGTAACCACCATAAAAAATTAGGAAATAAATAAAAACTATGCTTTTTTTCATTCTAGAATGACTACATATTATAACACAAAAACATAGGTGTTTAGTCTAAATAGCTTAAATCTCATAATATTATATATTTATTATTTTGAATATATTGACCTTTCAGCCATTACTGACGCAGTGCATATGAACCCATGTTACCATATCCAAGAATATAAAACAGGCCTTTACAAAGTGACCTGTCTTAGCTGTGTTTTATAAAATACAGTCACATTTCAGTTATAATACATTATATATATGTTTATACATTATTACTATTTACAAATAAGTTCTTAAACATATTTTTCTTAAAACATAGAACAGTAAATAAAGAAGAATAGCAAACAATTATCTCTTCTAGTTACAAACTTTATATTGTTTGCTGCTTGCCATAGGTTGCTAAGTCTTATCAAATTTTGCACATGGAGGACGTGAAATGAAAATTGTTTTTATGTTTTACATACATGATTTGAAATAACCAAAAATCATAAATTACTATATTAATGCCATAGAATTCCACTATAATGTATCAAGCTTAGTAACTAAGCTGTATTTGGGTCTAAAAAATATGAAATTTTGAGCAGATTAAAGGCTCACCTTACCAGCTTGAGATGACATTGTAATATTTGAAAATGGCTGAGAAAGCCACTAGGGGGACATTCTGAGCTTTTGATTGGTTATTCAAATGTCATAGACAGAAATAAGTGTATATAAGGGGGCATTTCCAAAAATGGAAAAGGGTGAGCATGGCCACTGTCGGTAATTTGACTTCCTAATCTGTATGAAAAAAAATTAAATTTCGAGCTCACTAGTCTTACTTTACCACTTGGATTCTAGCATGAAAAGAAAGAATTTGCTACCCTATTACTTCTAAAAGGGTGAGAAAGCCACTAGGGTACATTCTGAGCTTTTGATTCGTTATTCACACATCATAGACAGAAGTAGGTTTATGTAAGCAAGTGTTTCCAAAAATGGAAAGAGGTGGGCAGGGCCACTGTGTTTGATTCAGTAAATGTAGTGATATCTCAGCAAACAGAAAAGATAGGAATTTCTTATTTTACATTCTAGCTTGTCACTATCAGTAATTTTAATATATATGGTGAATGAAGGTAGCATCTTGAAGTAGTACAAATGTAATCACTTACAATGTATATGCAGTTATTATATATGTCATTAATAAACAGAGCAATAAAGAAGGTTATGGAATATTGGAGTCCTAAGACAATATCGTAGAGTGTATGGAAAAGTTTGCCAGTTAAGAATTCTATCAAGTGGTACCAACAATTTCAAAAGTCAGGGAGCTTGTCAGACAAGAAAGGAACCACGATGGGTCAACATTGTCACTTGACACCATCTTCTGTGGCCACGTGAAGGGCATTATCTACAGGACAAACGTGACTGAACTGATGATATCAAGTAAACACATCATCAATGCAATCGCTACTGTTATGCTGCCAACAGATGGAAGGAAATCAAATATTGACTTGATATTTTGAGGACCACAAATGGTGTACAGGTAAATGTGTATTGATGGCAAATGGTATGTGTATAAACCTGTCATTCATACATCACAAAATGTAAGTTTGTAGCAGTTACTGTGATTTAACTTTGTAACAAGTCAAACTATTTTGGGACACCTTCATCTGTAGCATTTGTGTCCTTTAAACATAAATATACTAAGAGAAGATTCTTAAACAAAATTTCAATCATTTTTAACATGAAATTAAGAAAGAAGGAATACCCTCTGCATAAATAGTTTCATCAATTTACAATTTATGAACACATACAAATGGTTAAAGAGATACAGAGAAAGGCACACATGTACATGTGTTTGTTTAGATTCTATAGATACCAAAAATACAACTGTTAAGTTGTCATACATTATCACATTCTTTTCATGTAAATTATATGCTCATGGTTAATAACTATTCATTTCTTACATAAATAATATCATGATTGAATACTTCATGTAAAAATACCATGAAAAGTTTTTGTCATTAATCTTGTATTCTGTATTAAACTAACAATTAGTTTGAAATGTGGCAAGCACATAAAATAAACAGATATGAGACTGTGTTTAAAGTGAAATCCTTATTGTTTTCATATTCCTAGGATGAAATAAATATATTTTTGTATTGAAACTAATAATCTAAATTTCTATCCCATTTTCACATGACTACATCTCTGAATTAATTTAGCTTTCACTGCAAAGAAACAACCCCAAACTTGCATCAGGAGGTTTCCTATGTAATGAACTAGAATGGTGTAAAATTCCTCCATCTTATTTACATTAAGAAGTGTGAAATATATATATATACGACTTCACAACTCCTGCATGGTATAGTACTCATTGTATCTTACAGTTTCTTTGTGTGACAGCTGCTTATCTTTCAGAAGCATGCTTGTAAATATGTAGGTTAACCTATAACTACATCTGTACATAAGAAATAGTTTTTCATAAGTATTGTCTTTAATAGCAACCAGTTTTCTATGATTATAATTAATTAAAATTAAAAGCCACTTTTAAACTGATTTTCCTAAAACTGAAGCACATTTTACCTCATATTCTCGACTGTACTGCTCTTCAGGTTTTAACTTTCTCTCCATTCCACTCACTATTTCATATGTGTGTTTATAAACACACACATCTTTTTTCTCTGTTAAAACCAGAAAAGCAAAGAAAATTTACAATGTATGGTTAGAAATAAAAAATAAACTTATTAAACTTACAATGTAATGGACAATGCAATACAAACAAATATGTTACTTACAGAATGACCACACTGTTCTAATGAATTTCCTACTGAAACAGCCAAACAGTAAGTTAAAGAATAGGGGTAACTCCTACAGTGAAACTTTCAGTTTAAAGCCTTCTCTTTCTATATCATTTCTGCATGCAAATCCAACATGTGTTTTAGAAAATAAAAACATGATATGGTGTCAGAGATGAATAATTAACATACTTGAACAATTACAAGAAGAATATTCAGGTAGAGCTGATGAGATGGTCATTATTCAGGTAGAATTAATGAGGTGGTTATTATTCAGATAGAATTAATGAGGTGGTTATTATTCAGGTAGAGTTGATGAGATGGTCATTATTCAGGTAGAATTAACGAGGTAGTTATTATTCAGGTAGAGTTGATGAGGTGGTTATTATTCAGGTAGAGTTGATGAGGTGGTTATTATTCAGGTAGAATTAATGAGGTGGTTATTATTCAGGTAGAATTAATGAGGTGGTTATTATTCAGGTAGAATTAATGAGGTGGTTATTATTCAGGTAGAGTTGATAAGTTTGTCATTATTCAGGTAGAATTGATGAGGTGGTTATTATTCTGTAAAGTTGATACGGTGGTCTAATTCTAATCATGGAACCTTCTCGTGGCTCTTATGTATCTGATTCTAACAAAGAAATGGTCTTCTCATGGTCTTAACATATACAATTCTAGTCAAGGAACCATTTCCCGGTTCTAAAATATCCAATTCTAACCAAGAAACCTGCTCATTGTCGTAACATATACAATTCTAGTCAAAGAACCATTTCCCGGTTCTAAAATATCTAATTCTAACCAAGAAACCTTCTCATGGTCGTAACATATACAATTCTAGTCAAGGAACCATTTCCTGGTTCTAAATTATCCAATTTTAACCAAGAAACCTTCTCATGGTCATAACATATACAATTCTAGTCAAGGAACCATTTCCCGGTTCTAAAATATCCAATTCTAACAAAGAAACCATCTCATGGCTCTGATATACCTAATTATAACCAAGAAACCATCTCTTGGTTCTGACATACCTAATTATAACCAAGAAACCATCTCATGGCTCTGATATACCTAATTATAACCAAGGAACCCTTTCTTGGCTCTGACATACCTAATTATAACCAAGAAACCATCTCATGGCTCTGATATACCTAATTATAACCAAGGAACCCTTTCTTGGCTCTGATATACCTAATTCTAACCAAGAAACCTTTCTTGGCTCTGATATACCTAATTATAACCAAGGAACCCTTTCTTGGCTCTGATATACCTAATTATAACCAAGGAACCCTTTCTTGGCTCTGATGTACCTAATTATAACCAAGGAACCCTTTCTTGGCTCTGACATACCTAATTATAACCAAGGAACCCTTTCTTGGCTCTGACATATATAGTGGCTGGAAAATTATTTGCACTTAAGTAGTAATTAACTTTATGGTAACCTCTCCAGGGACTATATTTTATTCGTTTACTAATACTGATGAATCTCAGCGTGCCATAAATTATATCATGAACAAATTTTAAAATAGTTTTACTTAGCTGGGGACACAGCATTTTTTTCATTATGACAAAAATGGAGCCAGTATGCTGCTTGTGAAATGTTGTTAAATGAATATCAACACCTCTGGTGCTGCTCTGGGAAATGTTGAAGAATGAGTATTCATTCTACCCCACTCCCTCCCTCTCATCTGAGTGATCAACTTATAGATTGTGGCCTTTCTCAGGTGATGTAGAGACTTTGAAAACATTTACACTGTACTTGGATGTTAAAAACATTAATAAAACAGAGATTTTGAAAACATTCCTACTGTACTTGGATGTTAAAAACATTAATAAAATAGAGATTTTGAAAACATTTACACTGTACTTGGATGTTAAAAACATTAATAAAACAGAGATTTTGAAAACATTCCTACTGTACTTGGATGTTAAAAACATTAATAAAATAGAGATTT
>NW_013672313.1:0-2793 GCF_000517525.1 Limulus polyphemus
GGAATAAATACACCATGTTAAATGTGTACTGACACATACACTATATTTGTGTTTAACAACTGTTTTAGTAAAACTTAAAATAGACTACACAAGAATAAATACACCATGTTAAATGTGTACTGACACATACACTATATTTGTGTTTAACAACTGTTTCAGTAAAACTTGAAATAGACGACACAGGAATAAATACACCATGTTAAATGTGTACTGACACATACACTATATTTGTGTTTAACAACTGTTTTAGTACAACCAAAATAATTTATTAAAATATATTAATTTTTTATTATTTTTGCTCTGTAAAACAAGTTTTGATTTTTTTTTTAAAGTACTTGACAATTTTTGTGAGTAAATCTTTCCTTTTTGTTGTGAAATAACTTCCTGAATACAATACCTGTTTCATATTCTGAACATCTATCCTATACTCAATATGTAAAATGTTAATACAGAATAGCTAAGTCATGCTTTCCTTCTTACAGTAAAGAAGATATTAATGTTGATTGGTCACTTATCAAAGCTGTGATTCTCTCAAACTCTGTTTAAGAATAATATACTGGCTTGAGGTTCTGCTGGGTGGTTATTACCAAAAGTTTCAAATTTTATCACAAAATGTTTTCAACAGCAAAAAATGAAACAAGCAACCAATAAACCAGCTGTTATAGAATAAAAATGGTTTCTTCTTAGTTATGAACAGCAGTCTATGAAAAGCTAGAGTTTAAGTATTGTATTAAATGTAGTTAATTGTTTATTTTTGAAAACAGTTTTATTTTGTTTAATTTTAGCTATAGAACCAGTGAGTTGTGTTTAATTTCGTGCTAGGTTAGTTGTTAGTAATACTTACAAATTAAACATTATGTAAAAAATCTCTGTGTGTGTGTGTATATATATATATATAAATGTACTTAGGTCGCTGCTCGAGAGTTAATGGAGAAACACTTCCTCTTGAGTGCTAAACAGATTAATTCTAAATATGAAGAAAACTTGGAATCAGGAGCAAAGAACAAAAGAATTAAAGAGTGAGTCTTTATCTAATTTAACCTGATAATTAGTTACAGTCTAAGGAGTCTCAAAGTTAGAGCAGTTTAAATATATTAAAACAGCACTTGTGCATATACATACATATATAATTAAAAAGCAGACATTAAAATAGTTGCACAATTATTGTGCTCTTTTTAATTGTATATAAGAGCAATTCCTTGTCTGGTTTAACACAATGAATGATCGTAGTCAAGCATAAGAATATTTCATGATGTTTGCATTGCTTCTATGACTGACAATATCATTATTCATAAAAACAATACTAGGAACTGAACTTACTACTGACAATATCATTATTAAAAACAATACTAGAACTGAACTTACTGACAATATCATTATTCATGGTATTAAGTTCAGTTCCTAGTATTGTTTTTGTAAATATTGATATTGTCAGTAGTAAGTTTAGTTCCTAGTATTGTTTTTCTGAATAATAATATTGTTAGTAGTAAGTTCAGTTCCTAGTATTGTTTTTATAAATATTGATATTGTCAGTAGTAAATTCAGTTCCTAGTATTGTTTTTATGAATAATGATATTGTCAGTAGTAAGTTTAGTTCCTAGTATTGTTTTTATGAATAATGATATTGTCAGTAGTAAGTTCAATTTTTAGTAGTTTTGTGAATAATGATATTGTCAGTAGTAAGTTCAATTTTTAGTAGTTTTTATGAATAATGATATTGTCAGTGGTAAGCTGTTTCTAGTATTGTTTCTGTGACCTTGTAACCTGAGCCAATAAGCATTTGTTGTCTCAGACACACCAGTAAGTATTTAAAGAACATCAGCTTCAGGTTTTGTTGAATTTTGAAGTTCTACATTGATATTCTTTATTGGTAAAGGTAGGGAATAGTTTGAACCTTACAATCTGTGATTGATTTATTTTGACCCAAAAGTTCTGTATTGAAAGAAAGTTTTAAATTTATTTTCTGCCATGAAAGATTTTATTTTGAAGAAATGTACAGATGAGATCCTACTTCATAAAAAATGTTTACAGTCTTCGGGTTATCTGTAATTATCATTTTTTGCTAATTAGTTGATAGTATTAGGGTTATTTTTTATGTGCTCCAGTTATTTGTCATTATAATTGTATTGAAAGAAAATTTGAAGACGAAGTAATTTCTCTAGTGATTTAAAAATGAATGATACATTTCATGAAAAAAACTGGCAATCTTTGAACTATAACATTGAGTTAAAATATGCATCTCAATGAAGAGAAAAGTTTATTTACAATAGGAAAATATAGATATCTTTGAAATAAAGGATCAAGATGAAATAACTCCTTGTCTTAGGGAAAATTTAGACACATTTTAGGTCAATGAAATTTCTACTTTACATTTTTAGGTTGATATTGAGTTAAATTTGTATTTTTGCATATTAGAACATATGTACTTACTGTGCTTTCTTGTTAGGTATGAAATGCAGGCACTACTTGCTTTAGAAATGGAAGCAGCTATGCCTTCTGAAAGTACAGTAGAAGAAACCATTAAAAAGGTGAATATTACCTAGTTAATATTCCATTATTCCTCACCTTTTAGGTAGTGATTATTTTACAAACAGGTATAAGATTTCTTTTCTGCATTTGTTACTCTGTGGTTTCTTACAAACAAATTGCAAGGTCATTTAGAAGTATATTTCATTAGTTTTTGGTTTCTTTATGACCATTTAGAAGTATATTTCATTAGGTTTTGGTTTCTATATGACCATTTAGAAGTATATTTCATTAGGTTTTGGTTTCTATATGACCATTTAGAAGTAT
>NW_013672313.1:3652-24920 GCF_000517525.1 Limulus polyphemus
ACCATTTAGAAGTATATTTCATTAGGTTTTGGTTTCTTTATGACCATTTAGAAGTATATTTCATTAGGTTTTGGTTTCTTTATAAACACTAAGAAGCGTATATAATTACAGAATCAAGGAAAGCAAAGACAATTTACATTTCACAATTTTTTTTATTACAATGATAAATGAAATACTTGTGAAATGTACAGTTGTCTGTGTTTTCCCCATGGAATTTCACCATGTATCTACAGTTTTGTGTATATATATATATATATTTAATTAGGTTTTGGTTTCTTTATGAACAGATAGTAGGACTGCTAAGAACAATGTCTTTCCTATCTGGGCCATCAGTGCTTAATGAGTTTCTTTTGGAAACTGTGAAAGACAAGTGAGTAGTTTTAATTTTCAGTACTTATTCAATTGTGAATTTTGTAAGGGTTGGATACTTCATTGAGGTAAGTAAGGTATTTAAAATTTTTACCTAAAGTATGAAATAACACTGTATCACTAGATAAATCTTAAAATATACACTGACGTGCAGATTGAAAACCGAAAATACTTAAAGTTACACAAAGTGTCCCATCTACACAGGATGAATTAAACACTGAACTCAGTTAGCTTATAATTTGTAGACTTAAATAAACAGGTAAATAAAGTATGTAGGCATAGATATGAGTTATTATTATATTTTAATTTAGAATTTGCTCTAATATGGACAATTTTAACTTTATAATTACATTATGTTTTGTTTATTATATGCAAGGTGAAAGTTTTGAAGTTCAGCACATTATATATCTCGCAAATTGCACGGCATAGGTCGGTTATTAACCCTACCGAGATGGGTCTGACAGGTCTTCCTATGGTCACAGGTCAAAGGCCATGTCATCACATTTGTAGACTTGCATTCAAAATTTTATTGAACTACTATTTTATGAATGTATATTAATTTCTTAATTTAAAATTAAATATTAAAAAAAAATCCTAAGTATCAATTTTTGTGTGTCGTGTGGTTTGTGGAATGCAGCACTGGTTCAGATTAGATGTTTGTGACATCCAAATACAAAAATCTATAGTTTCTTACAAATTAAGAACACAAATTACCGATATTGACAAGATCGAATATAAAATAAGAACCTCCTATATTTTGTATTTGGTGAGATATCGCTAGATTTAGTGAATCAAACATAATAGCCCTGCCCACCTCTTTCAATTTTTGGAAACGCTTACATACACCTACGTAAATAACCAATCAAAAGTTCAGAATGTCACCCATGTGATTCTCTGAGCATTTGCAAAATATATATTTATGTGGGAAACCCTTTCTTTTCATGGTAGATTCCAAGTAGTAAGGTAAGACATTATTGAGCTTGAAAAATTATATATTTTTTTAGACCCATATATATATAGGTCAATGAAATAAAAATAATAAATTTTTATGTATGTAAAATATTATGAGATTTAAGTTCTTTAGACTAAACATTTGTGGTTTTGTGTTATAATTTGTAGTAATTTTAGAATAAAGAAAACTTAAGTTATATAGATTTCCTTCTTTTATGTAGAATCAACCAAACCCATACAAAGATACAATAATGAAAATAACAGATAAAATATAATGTTTTTGTTTTTCTAAAATGACGTTTGATAATTATCTGGAGGTTATGGAGATTTCTCATGTGAAATTTGACAATTTTCTGATAAATAAAAGTATTTTCAATCTTAAAATCAAAATTACTTTGCACGTTGGATAGTGAATATTTGAAAATAATAATTGCACGAGGAAATAATTAATTAAAAAACATGAAAATTTAATTTAAAAAAGTGGAAATTTAATTAAAAATGTAATATTTTGCAAATAAAAGCCTTGTAAATATTTACTGGTAATCTGCAAAATTTCATGAAGATACGTTTACATTTTAAAAAGTTGCAGTATAACTGCTTTATGGTTACTTTCGGAACATGGGTTGGGTAGAATTTCATCCAGTGTTGTTGTTGTTGTTATTTTCCATTGCAATAAAATAAACCACATGATAGATGCATCAAATTGATGCACTCAGGGATTTTAGTAATCTTTCGAAGTTCCTACCTTTTACTCGATGTTTTAAAAGGTGATTACAAATAACTAGATTTAGCTCTGACTGTCCATCTGATGTTATGTAATGATACTGAATCCAATTTATGTTAAATGTACTATGCAGTAGTTGTTTCAGGAAAAATGATTGATTCATCAACTTGTAAAATAAGGCTAGTTTGCTGTCTTTCATCTTCGCTTGCAGCATTAATCTTAAGTTATAATCAGGTGCATGTGAAAACCTGATCCTACTGACATAATTGCAACAAAAAAATCTTGCTTAACACAACCATGTTACACTAGAACATGCAGTAAAGTGACTGCTGTGCATGAAAATGTGATACCTACCTGATAAATTGGAGAATCATTACTTGCTTGGTGTAATAAATAATGCAAAAAGGTATCTAGTTTTAAAAGAAAAAATTACTTACATGTTCAAGTTTTATTTCTATTTGCAGCTATAGCCACAACCTGAAAGACATGTTGTTGGAATTAGGTGAAGAACTCAATATCCCAATCTTTCCTGAAATTTACTCTCCAGAGAAGCCTCTTAACGACCAGTCCGAATTTCTGGGGGAAGATCTCTTTTCAGAGAAGTCCATTCCAGACTCTGTATCATCTGGTAGCACAGCCAGTGGGACCTCTAGACATAAAACAAGGTGAATTGGAAATGATACACATTTACGAAGACTGATGTTTTTGAACATCAGTATATTCACTAATACAGCATATCTTATTTCATGCTGTTGTAAGACATGGGCTCACTTTTAAAACTTCATTTATTGTTAAATAACTCCTTCACATGTCACTAATTTGTAAAATCTTAAACATACGTTGTTCCCACTGACTGAATCTTAGTTGTAGTTAAATAACACTCATAGAATGTCAGTTGCTTATAAATTGTTAATATAACTAATACATCCTTTAATCCACAATTATTTTATAAAACAAAGTTATTTTGTTACATGGGTTGATCACATTTATTTGGGTTGTCGTTATGACAACAGAATATATACTATAATAAATGTGGTTTAAAAGGTGTTCTACTTGTATTAAATATATGCCAGAAGATATATATGTGTAAACAAATTATTTTGTACAGTACTAGTGCTAGAACATTATTAGATATTTTGTAAACACTAGTACTGTACAAAATATCTAACAATTTTCTAACACTAGTACTGCTAGTACTGCATCAAATATCTAATAATGTTCTTTTTATACATTAAGTTGCATGACCAAGTTCTGTACAGAAACCTAGTATTATACATTAAGTTGCATGACCAGGTTCTGTACAGAAACCTAGTATTATACATTAAGTTGCATGACCAAGTTCTGTACAGAAACCTAGTTTTATACATTAAGTTGCATGACCAAGTTCTGTACAGAAACCTAGTTTTATACATTAAGTTGCATGACCAAGTTCTGTACAGAAACCTAGTTTTATACATTAAGTTGCATGACCAAGTTCTGTACAGAAACCTAGTTTTATACATTAAGTTGCATGACCAAGTTCTGTACAGAAACCTAGTATTATACATTAAGTTGCATGACCAAGTTCTGTACAGAAACCTAGTATTATACATTAAGTTGCATGACCAAGTTCTGTACAGAAACCTAGTTTTATACATTAAGTTGCATGACCAAGTTCAGTACAGAAACCTAGTATTATACATTAAGTTGCATGACCAAGTTCTGTACAGAAACCTAGTATTATACATTAAGTTGCATGACCAGGTTCTGTACAGAAACCTAGTTTTATACATTAAGGTGGGTGACCAAGTTCTGTACAGAAACTTAGTTTTATACATTAAGATGGGTGACAAGGTTTTTTAACATGTAAGTGTAAATTCAGTGCTTATAACTTTTTCTTTTTACACCAATTGGAAAGCAGTACCAGTCTGATGAGACACCCAAGCTTGGTGGATTTCAAGCAAACACGACAGATTGTTGTTAGCAAGTATGGGAAGAAAGAAAATTCGAGAAAGGTAAATTGCAGAGTTACTGATGTACTAGTCAGTTAACAAACACAGTAGCGTGTCTACTAGTCCAACAGTTGTGGAGTTATTACTGACATACTAGTCAGTTAACAAATACAGTAGCGTGTCTACTAGTCAAACAATTGCAGAGTTACTGATGTACTAGTCAGTTAACAAACACAGTAGCGTGTCTACTAGTCAAACAATTGTGGAGTTATTACTGATATACTTGTGAATAAACAAACACAGTAGCCTGTTTACTAGTCAAACAATTGTGGAGTTATTACTGACATACTAGTGAATAAACAAACACAGTAGCATGTCTACTAGTCAAACAATTGTGGAGTTATTACTGACATACTAGTGAATAAACAAACACAGTAGCGTGTCTACTAGTCAAACAATTGTGGAGTTATTACTGATGTACTAGTCAGTTAACAAACACAGTAGCGTGTCTACTAGTCAAACAATTGTGGAGTTATTACTGACATACTAGTGAATAAACAGACACAGTAGCCTGTTTACTAGTCCAACGGTTGTGGAGTTATTACTGACATACTAGTGAATAAACAGACACAGTAGCGTGTCTACTAGTCCAACGGTTGTGGATTATTACTGACATACTAGTGAATAAACAGACACAGTAGCCTGTTTACTAGTCCAACGGTTGTGGAGTTATTACTGACATACTAGTGAATAATCAGACACAGTAGCATGTCTACTAGTCCAACGGTTGTGGAGTTATTACTGACATACTAGTGAATAAACAAACACAGTAGCTTGTCTACTAGTCAAACAGTTGTGGAGTTATTACTGACATACTAGTGAATAAACAGACACAGTATCCTGTCTACTAGTCCAACAGTTGTGGAGTTATTACTGACATACTAGTGATTAAACAAACACAGTAGCTTGTCTACTAGTCAAACAGTTGTGGAGTTATTACTGACATACTAGTGAATAAACAGACACAATATCCTGTCTCAAGGCACAAAATAATTTTGGTGAATTTGATTATCAGTTAGCAAATATTGCTTAGCATATTTTTTAACGGTCATCATTTTAACACATTATGTCAACTAAATGCAGGTCTGAACTCTTTCTAAAGACGTCCACTGATGTAAAAGAGGTAAATGGTGTGTTTTATTGTAATAACACTTATTAAGCTTCAGACCCTAATATTTGATTGTACCATACATAGCATTTCATGAATAAAATAGTTACTGGTATGTAAAGGAAAACTTCAAACTGCAAGAATTACCAAACAGCTCAGCTGTCACAAAATAATGCAACAGTTGATTAACATGAGAAAGAAGTCACTTAGAGATATTCCAACTGAATAAGGTTGCCAAAAATCGTTTTTTAAATTTATCTAGTTTTTTGTTAAGACCTCATAACGTGGTTTCCTTGGCTTTTTGAAGAAAATCTCTAGTGACTTTTCACCTGTAATTACCACTCTTGCCTCTAGTCATGAGGTTTTTAGTGAATTACATTCAAAATTTAATTAAACTACTTTTTCCTATTTCATGTTCTACCAATTAGTATAGCATAAACTCATAGCTAATAATCCATATTTTAATAATATATAAGTTTTAAGTTCTTAATTTTATAAGACAATATTAAAAAAAGATCCTGAATTTCTCCTAGTGTCAGAAAGGTGACATTTTTTTCTCTAGGCATCCCCCCTCTTGTCTAATTTATTTACCAGCCCTCCAAAAAGTACGACATTTAACATAAATTACTTATCATAATATTTTCAATGCTCAGATAAAGCATAATTTTCATATCCTTCAATTTTGTTTGGTTACAGAGCCATCGATTAGAAAATCAGACCCCTCTTGCCACACCCACCTGTCACATCCTCTCTTTCAGGATTTGTCGATAGTTATCTCTTATGTTTAATGTTACATTATTTATAACCAATAAAAAGCTTAGGTTTTCATCTATCAAATTACATATTATATAACATTGTTTTCTGTACAGAATAATGTTGATTTTACTTTCAGTACAAGCTTCATTCCCACAAGAAATGCATCAGCTACTTGGATGAATTTGTAATAGCTATTGTCAATTTATTATAACACACTTGATATGATAAACTATTTATTATAACACACTTGATATGATAAACTATTTATTATAACACACTTGATATGATAAAGTATTTATTATAACACACTTGATAAACTATTTGTTATAATACACTTTATATGATAAACTATTTATTATAACACACTTTATATGATAAACTATTTATTATCACACACTTTACTATGTTTCGAACTATTTGTTTATCATATCAAGTGTGTGTGATAATAAATAGTTTATCATACCAAGTGTGTTATAATAAATTTTCTTCCTTCATTTGATTTACGTTCACACAGAAAACCAGAGACAAAAGGACAACAAAACCCTCTTCTAGAAGATTTTCACCCCGTGTTGCTGCTAGGAAGTCATCACCTCGTGTGCCTAAAGCTTCTCCAAAAAAAGAAGTAAAGCAAGTTTGTAGGAACTTGTTCAATACGGCAAAACAACACAGAAGAATTTCGTTTCCTGGTGGAAAATATGACCAAAAATGCCAAGTTACTACACCTCGAGGTGAGTCCAATGATGTTAAGCTGTTTAGGGTTAGAATGATGACATAAGAACTTGTACTTGAAAAGTTTGATTTAGTTTAATCAGTGTAGTTTTTAAATATCGTTTATTGAATGATTTGCTTTTACTATTTTTGAGTTTAATAATGTCTTATAATAACTATAACTTCCAGTTAAAGTAATAAACAAATTAACCTTGTTATGTAGTGTTTAACTTTATCATAATGATATACTGCCTCAGTCATTGGATGCTAATTTTTTAAGTGAATATTTCTATTAACTTTCTTAGGTAACCGTGTTTTAAAAACCAGCTTTGTTCCGGAGACACCTTCTCACAGACAAGGGCCACATGTAGTACTTAGAAAACAGGCACGTCTGCGAAGCTCAACACAAACACTCCTGAACACAGATGTTGTGGAGGAATCACCTGACAAAGTTTTGAAGGAAACTGGTTTGTATAAACAACTAATGAAAATAACTGTCAAATTGTTAAACCATCTTTATTTTGTTTTTCAAGAATTAAAGCCTGTTTATTGTTGTACGAAACTACAATAAAATAATTCATAACATGAAACAAATTTTAATTGGTTCTCTTTATGATAGAATGCTCATATGAGTAATAATCCTGAACATTTATTGAGTAAACTGTAATTGGCACAAGCTGGTTTGGAGGTGACATTATTTGATTTTTTTTTCTTTATGGTTAACCCTTTCCATACGGGTCATGGGTGAAAGGCCATGTCATCTCATTTGTTAACTCACATTCAAAATTTTATTGAACTACTATTTCATTAATTTATGTCAATAAGTTTGGTATCAAACTGTAGATTATAATTCAAATTTTAGAACTATACATTACTCAATTTGTTTATTTAAAAGTAAATATTAAAAAAACAGATAAACATAGATTTTTGTGTGTCACGTGGTATATTGAATGCAGCACTGGTTCAAATTAGATGCTTGTGAAGTCAAAATACTAAGTCTATAGTTTTATACGAAATAAAAACTCAAATTGACAAGCTAGAATGTAAAATAAGAACATCTTATCTTTTCTATTTGCTAAGATATTGCTCACGTAATAAACATCGTGGCACCCCGCTCACCTCCTTCCATTTTTGGAAATGCTCCTTTATAAACACTTACTTCTATATATAACCAATCAGAAGCTCATAATGTCCCCCTTGTGGTTTTCTAAGCTTTTCTAACATACCTAGTGTCATTTCTTTCTTTAAAATCAAGATTTCAATGAGGTAGGTTGTTTAGTCTGCTCGAAATTTCAAATTTTTTTAGACCCAAATACAGCTTAGTTACTATGTTTGATAAATTATAGTAGAATTCTGTAGTATTGATGTAGTAATTTATGATTTTTTAGTTCAAATGTATATATAAAACCTAAAAAAAATATTTTGTTTCACGTCCTTCTCGTGCAAAATTTTTAAAGGCTTAGCAACCTACATCAAGCAGTAACCAAGTACAAAGGTCATAACTAGAAGAGATAATTGTTTGCTTTACTTTTTTCGGTCAAATTTACTGAACCCGTACAGAGATTAATTACTGAAAATAACATATAAAGTTTCTTCTTAAGAAATGTTTGATAACTATTTGGACATTATAAAGATTTCACGTGTGAAATTTCGAAATTTTCTAATACATAAAAGTATTTTTAATGTTAATATGAAAATTACTTTGCATGATAGATAGGTAAGATGTGAAAAGAAAAAAAAGACATGAGAGAAAAATTGCTTTACAAACCTTAAGACTAAATAAAAAAAAAAAATTAGATATTTCGTGTATGAAAGCATTGTAATGTTTACTGCTAAACTGCCAGATTTCGTTAACATCCACTTACGAACTTAAAAGTTATAGCATGAAAACTATAACAAGCACAAAATTGTTACGAGGTCGATCCCGGGGAATGAGCACATGCTGAATGAGTTGATGTAATTTTTATGAGCATGTTATGCATATTACATTTATATATCTAATTGTACATTGTGCTTCTATTATTATATGGTTTTATTATTGTTTATTTTAAAGAAATTCCTCAATATTATATATCCTTAATTTTTTATTGTTTATTGGGGGGGAGGCTGATTTTTAGTCATTTTAGTTCTAAAAATCTTCTAAATTGTAAAGGCAAGTTATGAAGTCCAGCACTGTTATTCATATAAAATTATCATTTTTCAGAGCCATTACTTAATCAGAGAAGACCTTTCAAAGGATTAAGACGAAGCTGTTCGTTCTATGATACTGAAATGTCCAAATCTCGAAACATGGAGAAAGCTAATGCTCGCTTGTTAGCCCAACGTATTCGTGGCTGTAGTGACGTGAGCCCACATACTTTATTTTCAGAACTGTGGTCAAGTCCAAAGGTTTGCGTGACTTCTTTTAAAGACATTCACAAGATATCATCGAACCTCATGATCCATGGGGCTTCTTTGTCATATAACCATAAGACCCCAACTAGAAAGATGTCAACTTCCAGGACCCATGGGGCTTCTTCTTCATCAATCTTTAAAACTCCTAGTAGAAAATTGTCATCAGCCCCAAGTACCCATGAAGCTTCTTCTCCATCAACCCTTAAAACCCCTAGTAAGAAACTATCATCAGCCCCAAAAGCTCATGAAGCTTCTCCATCAATTCTTAAGACCCCTAGTAGGAAGCTGTCATCAACCTCAGGGACCCATGGAGCTTCTTCTCCATCAATCCTTAAAACCCCGAGTAAAAAGCTTTCATCAGCCCCAAGAACTCATGAGGCTTCTCCATCAATCCTTAAGACCCCTAGTAGGAAGCTGTCATTAGCCCCAATGACCCATGAAGCTTTGTCTCCATCAATCCTTAAAACCCCTAGTAAGAAGTTTTCATCAGCCCCAAGAACTCATGAGGCTTCTCCTTCAATCCTTAAGACCCCTAGTAGGAAGCTGTCATCAGCCCCAAGGAGCCATGGAGCTTCTTCTCCATCAATCCTTAAAACCCCTAGTAAGAAGCTTTCATCAGCCCCAAGAACTCATGAGGCTTCTCCATCAATCCTTAAGACCCCTAATAGGAAATTTTCATCAGCCTCAAGGATCCATGGAGCTTCTCCACCAATCCTGAATACCTCTCTTTCTCTTTTGGGTTCTCCTAGTCAAAACACACGTTCCAAAACCCCAGCTAAACAAAGTATCTCCTCTCAAAGAAATCCGCTCACGCCCACTTCCACAAAAAAAATACGAAGCAGAAATCTATTCCAGGATGGGGATTTGTGTGATGGTGGAATGCTGAGCCCATGTAGCAATGTCTCACCAGAAATAAAGAAAACCCTAAGAAGCTTTAGAGAAGGTAGATCTCTTAATTGTGATCAAAATAAAACCTGTGATAATGAGGTTCATTGGTCACCAAAGGTAATACTCACTCATCTTAATCACTTTCATAGTGACAAGCCCAGTTTGGAGAGAGAAGAAAATAAGTGTTCAGCTGATGATATTTTTACCTCTCTGTTAGAGGAGAACATTGATCCTGGATCTGGAGTAATAAATGAAAATGTGAAACAATGGACAATTAAAACAAATAATAAAGTACAAGAGAATCTGTCTTTGAAACTTCCACGGTTCACTAGGGGTAAATCTAAAGAAATGGGTGTGTCCTCTGACTTCTTTACTACTCTGACAACCAAGTCTCCACCATACCAACATCCAGTACTTGAAAGAAAAGGAGAGAGTAGTCCATCTGCTTACAAGACATCTCTCTCCTGTGTAGAAAAACTAGAGACTCAAATGTCAGAATCTGACGTATTTGGTTCGAGGAAACGCAGTAGCATAGATGAGTGTACTACAAAACCACTCCAGAAAAGACGGCGAACTGGAGACAGCTCCCGAATTAAATCAGAAGTAAGTTTATCAACATACAGTCTTAGTGGAGCTGGTCAGGAATTTGAATCTGATGAAGTGTTTCTTGTATCACCATTTAACAAAACAAGAGATCCTCCACAGAGCCTTGACAACAAAGGGGTAACTCCAAGACGCAACTCGAAGCAAAATTACACCCCACCATCAGCCCTGAGCCTCTTACATCTGACAACATCCCCTGTGGTCATGAGAGAGACTAACTCTATCTCTGTTTCTTTTGATTCTAAAAAAGACTATGAAGCCAACAAGTGTAGAGCAAGAAGATCACTGTGTAACAAACTCCAGAGATAAGACAAATTTAATGTTCTTATATAAACAAATCAACTTTTGGATCTATGATTATCTATAGGTTAAGATGTTTCTTGTTAAAGTATGTGAAATGTTCTCTATGACTCTGAGACACTATTTTAAGATAAAAGTAACTTTATGGTTTTATTTAGTACTGAAGCTTAAATTAACTTGTAAATAATTAATTGAATTACTTGTAAAACAAAATATGAATTGTATTTTAAGATCTATTGTTGAGATACCAGTGCCCATAAAGAGAAATGTTCGTTAAAGATGTCGACAAATAAGAAGTGTTTATAAAATTACACAAAGTACCAATACCCTGTAAGGTCTGTACTTGTAGGTAGAAGGATGTGTGTTTACTGTATATAATAAAACTATTTTATAAATCTAAGTCGTAAGGTTTGTGTAACCGTCATAACTCTTCCCCCATCGTTTATTTTAAAAGCCCATTTTCCTTTAAATGTCTCAAATGATAATTTGCATAGCTTCAAACTTGCATTTGTAAGGTAGAAAGCCTTTGAATTAGGGTTAAGGATTTACTTTTATTTTAAAATTATATCAGAAATGTATATGTGTTTGACTTTGTTCTATTTTAAATTCCAAGACAGTGGAATTGAAACTAGAATTCTTAAAATGAACGTTGAAAGCTAAGTGTTTAGAAATAGGAACATGCTGTTTTTAGCTTGAGTGCACGTTTTTCAGTGTGTTGGTTAATTGTTTTTCCATCCTTTCCATAAAGATTGTGTATTGTTACTGTAGTTATTACTTTAATGCAGGCAGTTTCAGATGTATTTGTTGTACTATTCAACTCGATGTTCTTAAAGCATATCATATATTGCAAAGTACTCACTAAACTTTCCTAGTCTGTGAACTTGGTAATATCTTATATTTTCTATAATAAAAGGTTCATTGGTTAACTTAAGTGAGCAGTACAAGTCTTGAAACATGTTAACTGTTTTTAAGTGACACGTGTTTAGTTACAATGTCATGAGAGCCGAAGGCCTAGCCTTAAATAGATATATTAAATCTTAATGAGTAAAAAAGTTTTTAGTACAGTTGTTATTCACATCATTTGTAAGTAGTTTTTAATGAAATGTATAAGTATTTTCACTATGTGGTAAACAGTTTTAGTACGTGTTAATAGAGGAATTAGTTACTGATGTGTATACAATCCTGGTTGGGTAGTATCATTACTGACGTTTTTGTTCAAGTCTTTTGGATATTCCAGTGAAATATATCTGTAAACAACATTAATTAAACTTGAAGAAAGAAATACAACATTGTTTGTAAAACAATGGAGGAAAAATGGATTGTTTAAAAATGTTGCTGGATGTGTATCTAGGTCAACAGTTTTATACTGAGTTTCCAAATGCTGTAAATACTATTACCACAAGACATGTAGTATGTTTATTATGTAATACATTTATCTTGGATTTTATTCTTTGTACAATTACATGTTATTTAACAACAGTAGTGACATTGCTATCCTTATGAAAGAAGTGAACAGAAGGAAAAAAGAGATCAGCTTTGATGATTTGTTTTGTTACAAATATTAGAGGTTCGTAAAGAAAACCTGATAGATATTTATTGCTGTATTCAGTCATGATTGTTCTAGTCCTGTTTCGTGGTGGATTACAAGGGTTGGAATTAGGTATCTACAAACAATATTTCACAACCAGTGAGGTAACGGGTTCATCATGCACAATGAGATCCAACCGTGGCTTCAAAGTAATATATATATTTCCAGCTTTGTTTACGTGATACACAGAAACAGAGACAATGTAATAGTTCCACAGACAAATAAGGAATTCTTAAAATATGTATTAATATCAAATGTATTTTTAATCTATATATAATTCCCCTCGTCTCCATTTTCAACATATTCATAATATTAATAATTTCGCAGATAATTGGATGCATAATTTAGTTGGTTCAAAATTATTGTTAGTCCCAACAAGCTTCTGACGAAGTATTTTCTGGTTTTATTAAATGTAGCTTAATCATTCGATGTGAGGAGAGGTCTGCATGTGTGGAATTATACACGGATGTTTCTCTACGTTAAAATACTTTTATTTGCGAGCTTTCGGTCTTCTTACCGGAGCCTTCATCAAGCGACAATGCACAAATAAAGAAATTTTAACGTAGAAAAAAGTGTATAATTCTACAAATTAATTTACCTACGTTTTGAGAGATCTGTATATTGTGCACAAAGTTACAGCAGTTTTACGCTTTTGTTCATTCTGTTTGAACTATCCGTTGCGATTTGACCCCTTTTTTTTCTGGAGTTAAACTTTATGTTAACGCTTAGTTAAGATAAAACATTGAGTGTGCTCATAACAGTGGAATAATTCAACGCCATCTATCTAACTACGATCGGAGATAGGCGGAACCAAAGCCGTGAAAAGAGAGATTAAATAATAAGTTCAACAATCGCCAAGTTTTATACATTTTTATTTAAAGAATGATGACGTTTAGAGCTAGCGGTCTACGTCAGATCATAGTTTACAACCCATGTATGATCTGACGATAAGGGCCAACCGGGTAACTGACACACCCCGACATGACGTCATTTTAGACCCATTTCGAATGAACAAACTTTCTTGACAGCAGACGACACGGTATGTAAACACAGCATTTTCTATGAAGGCACTTAAAAACGCATTTGTATCACGGAAAAATCCACGCTGTGGTGTTTCACTATCACAGAACTTCATTAAGAGGCTGACAAAAGTCACTTAACTCGCCTAATGTTATGCTATGCCTATAACGTTAACTTTAGGCTACGATGTCACGTCTTACTAATGTTTAAGTTGGTCTGAACTAGCCGAGGCCAAATTAAGGCCCTATAAATTACACAGAGTATATCAAGCTCTCGTTAATATACCGAAGAATGTTTACATATAATTAAGGCTTTAGCCTAAAGGGAAAATTTTGACCCCAAATGAATCAATGAAATGCCCAATCTTATATTATTAGGCCTAATGCTAGGCTAAACCATTTGTAAGCAAGTCTACGCTGCTGACTTAAAGGCTAATCCCACATATGCAGCGAACAATGTAGCTGTCAAATTTTGCATGCGTTGGTGATTTTGTAAAGTATTTTTCAATTTTAGGACTACTAAAAAGTCTTATTGCAAAGCTTAGCCTAACTTTCCTAAGGGTCTAACTCTAAGTAGCCTTAGGCTAAATGCTCCGGATCCGTAGACTATAGGCTACAGTTTCTTTCTTATTTGAACTTAGTAAAACTTGAAAAATGAAAATCATTGAAACTTCCAGTAACACTTGATTAAATATACTCAACAAAACATCAAACCTATTTGTCCAAGAAAAATAAAGCTCTATTCATCAATAATTAGCACACTAACAAACATAAAATCTTCACTGCTTTCCTCGCAAACACTGTACTTGTATACAGGTTTCCTCAATCTCGCGGAACCTGCTAACAGACTCCAGGCAGGACCTATCATGGCTTCCAATTTCAGTAATGGCGTCACAAATTGCCAGTTGGCCAAACTCTATATACAGCTCTGGGCGGAACATAATGGCTGAATTATTCGTATTAAGCCTATATGCTTAGATTTTTGACATTTCACGTTGTAATTCTGTCTCTGAGAAAGACATTCTACATGCTCTTCTCCCTGCTAGTGGAAAATTTCAGATTATTGCTTTTATTTGTTTTAAGCACAAATATCCACACAACAACCCATCTGTGCTCTGTCCACAATGGGCTTTTATATAATTCTTAGTCCAAAGTGAGTTCCATTTTTTTAACCATTCATTATTAAGTAAGATCTCACACTAGACTTTGAACTAGCGTTTTACAAAGTACGTATTTGTAATGTATTAATAATTAACCTTAGAAAACATAAATACGAGTCTGATAGAGCATATTTTGTAGGTGCACGTGTTCTGCGCGTTTCTTGCACCATTCAGATTATGCATGCTATGTGATATCAAAATGAGCCGTGACTTATATTTAATTATGTCTGTGACGGTGGTTGGTTTGGTTATTTGTGCCCACTTGTTACTGTCGCATGCATTTATTTTTGTACATGACAATCAGACATCGGCGTCTTTAACAAATTTTTAATTTTCCATAATCATATAGGTAACATTGTTCATAGCGGTTTTTGAAATGTCAGGTGTTAAGAGTTGATTTATGGGATGTTAGTCAGCGTTTTGAATATACAGAAAATATGCACACCAGCATTCTGAATAAAACAAATTTGCTTAAACTTGTAGAATATTGCATAAATATAGGATCTACAGATTATTTCCCAATTCTCTTCTGTTTTCATTTAACCTCACCGTCTGTTAAGGTTTAGACACTAGGCCTAAACGGTTTGGCTCCCTGTTACATTGAGACTTGAACCCAGGATCTGTAGCTAACAGGGCCACTGCTCTATCACCGAGTTATCAAAGAACAGAAGTCCCCCCCCCCCCTCGTCACTAATCAGTAATGAGGTTTCTAACTGTGAGTACGATTACCGTACTACGTTATGATCAGACACACAAAACTAAACACTTACTGTTAAATTCAGTTAGTAAACAATGAAAGCCCAATACAGTTGCTTAGATTTTACATGCAAAATGTGATAAAGAAACTTCAAGATTTGGACATTAAAAATAAAATTATCTGTCTCACCATCTCTCGAAAAGAGAACCATAATTAAATACACGATTGCGTGATATACCATAAGCTCGTAACGTATTGTTATTAATCGCCAACGTTAGAAACATCTGTTATTAGGATATAGTTTACAATATATTGTTAAAACAAAATAGCTATCCACGTCAGCAGAGATATTGTACATCCTTGATGCTATACCTTTACACTTAGCTGGTGAGCATGACATTTAGTGGTATTGTGTGTGTGCGTAAACTAATTAGATTATACATATTTTATTAATTTTTACAATTTGTTTATCTGGTCGTTACGAGATGGCAGCACACTACAATTTTTAAATATACAGTTCAACGAAGTCGTAACGAATGGAATTGCTACACGTTTTGAAAAGTATAATTTAATTTAAAAATAAATTTAACTGCAAATGTTTTTTCTCTAATTCCTGCTAGTTTGTCCATCGCGTCTCAAAATAAGAGGTGTGGAAAAATTGCATTTTAGATCTATCTGACTTTTGTCTCCCATAACTCACTGCTTTAGAAATATTTTGGTCATAGCAGTTGGGTTTAACAATGAGATTAAAAAAGAATCTGTAAAACGCTATTATCATAGTGAGAAAACAGTGCTGGCAGAACCAAACTTCCTGAATACACGCTGTTGACGGGACAAAAGAAGCCGTGCTGCTAAACTATGTTGATTAATGCCATTAATAATTATCAGCTCGACTCACTATAGTCAAATTATTATTGTCACTGGTAATACATGTGTTACATTTTAATTAAGATATGTCGTACAGTATTGGACGGGTTCTGAATTTTTCCCAGGAATTCGCCACCTAGTAGTAGAATGTACATGTTTCTCGGCAAAAGGAAAGCGTATACGTTTATAAGTAACCTCTTATTTTTGTATTTCAACCTTGAAATAAAAAAGTTTTACTCCAAAAGTAGCCCTAAAATAAACGTATTTTCCACCTGTGGATAAGCCTTATTTTATATATGTTATGAATGTTGTCCTAAGTACCATAACTTCATTACTATTGATTTCTTTGGCACATCAAACTTTAAGCCTTTAGAGGTGGTCAGTGTATGTATTAATAATTAGTGCGTTTCAGAAAGTTTTTAATGCGGTTTATTTCTTTATGAAAGAATAATTGCTTATAATCCTGTATGCATGATTAACAAATATCTTTATAAGTATTAATTTGAATTATCTCTTCCATTCACGTAACAAAGAAAGTATTATTTCTTGCAATCACGTAACAAAGAAAGCATCTATCTTCCCCTATCACGTAACACGGAGGGTATTATTTCTTCCAATCACGTAACAAAGAAAGTATTATTTCTTCCAATCACGTAACAAAGAAAGCATCTATCTTCCCCTATCACGTAACAAAGAGGGTATTATTTCTTCCAATCACGTAACAAAGAAAGCATCTATCTTCCCCTATCACATAACAAGGAGGGTATTATTTCTTCCAATCACGTAACAAAGAAAGCATCTATCTTCCCCTATCATGTAACAAGGAGGGTATTATTTCTTCCAATCACGTAACAAAGAAAGTATTATTTCTTCCAATCACGTAACAAAGAAAGCATCTATCTTCCCCTATCACGTAACAAGGAGGGTATTATTTCTTCCAATCACGTAACAAAGAACGTATTATTTCCTCCATTGTCAGAAATAAGTACGACATTTTATATAGACTAACACGGTAAAAGGTTCAGTTTAGGAGTCCTTTAATTTTAATGTCATATTCTTTTACCTTTAAGTTAGTCAGAAATTTAAATTATAAGAAAATAAAAATCTTTGTTTGAACTACTTACAGACACATTTGAATGATAATTTCTAATTAAAAGAAACTGGGCATTTTTTTTCCCTGCCCACCGAGACCGCTATCTAGTATATTAATTGCAGCTATAAGTGTCTAACCTCTGCTGAGGAAAGAATCCCGACAATGGAGATTTTCTAAAAGCAGACCAGGACAGACAATTTAGTCGTTAAAAAATATTGATCTTTTAAACCAGGCCCATCTGGCGTTCCACCGCGCAACTGACAACTAGTTACAGGCACGAAACTTTGAAACTGAATACAGTTACTCAGACGCAGTGTTCGTGTTTGTACAGGTACGAACACTGCAGTATTTTTATTTGTTCTCAAAACAAAAAGAAAACCTCTAATAAAAGTACATTTTGCTGAAAATTAGAGATTCGCCCATGTTATTCAAACTAAGTAAACTATCTTGAATTTGACTTTGTGATATCTGAAGTGTAATCTTGAAGTCTGGGTTTGGTTGTTGTTAAGCGCAAAGCTACAGAAAGAACTTGTGCTCTGGCAACCCTTCAGATTTACTGCTGAGCCAGTGGTGGGCACAAGCCTGTAGAATTCTGACGTGAAATACGAGGAGTGGTGATGTGCTTTTATTGGTCATAAAAATTAAACATTTATATATCTAACGTTGGGCGTGGCTTGGTTGTTATCGTGCCCGAAATGTGAATCCAATAATTCTCGGTTTGCGTCTTGTTGTCGTATAAATAGGATTTGCACTCTGGGGCTGTGGGTGCGTTATAAGAGTGACAATCAAATCCCACTATTGTGTCAGAAGCTCAAGAGTTAGCGGTGGGTGCTGTTGACTAGCTGCCTTCCCTCTATTTTTCAGTTTAAAATTAAGTAAATTTATCGCGGATAATCATTGTATAGCATTGCGAGAAAATTCTAAATAAGTAAGATTCTGTGTTTAAACTTTCTACCCAACTTTAATCGCAATTTCTTAAAAGAAACGTTTGTTTTTTCGGTTCAAATAATGATAAAAGAAAGACGTTTAAAGCTGTTAGAAACCAGTTTCTTATCCACCTCTGTATTAAAGTTTGTAAAAAAAAGGGACCATTTGAGCGCTGAGTGTATAGAGATAATCGTTAATTATTAACTCAAATCAATTATCTCCTGAAATTGGCATTGCAGTCCTAATATTTCTAAATTAGCTACAGAAGCACCCTAACAAAATCTTGGATGCGTAGGTAAGAAATCACTGGTGTCAGAAAAATGTTAGATGCAATTTTCTTTAAGATTCAAAAATTAACAATACCCCCAACACACACATCAATACGCTAACAGAATACACTATAAGTTAGCTACATTTCTTTTCAATAAAATATTTGTTTAATAATCCAATATAATAACTTTAAAAACGCCTTCAATAATTCCAATAAAGAAAAACGTTAATTTTCTCCGGCCTCGAGCGATTTGTGAAACCACTACAGTCAAGTTAATGCCTTTGGGGAGATTGTCTGTAGGGATTATCTCGGTGCAGGAAACCTTTCTTATTCAGTGTTATATTTACACATAATTGTCTATTTGTTCTGTCGAGGATAGAAGCCTTGTTAATTCAGATTGTAAGCGTTGCTGCACGTTCGATGTAAGAGCATGAACGTTGCAAATCTAACTCTAAAGTTCAAACTGTTTTCATTTGAGTTGAAGAGTAATAACACTGACTTACACTAGAGCTGGAGGTTGTTTATACCAGAGTTAATGATACCAAATATCGCCTGAGTTTAATAGTATTTATAGTAGTGTTAACAATACCAACTCTTACTTGATTTTAAGGATAGTTACACTGGAGTTAACAATATAGACTCTCACTTTAGTTTAATGGTATTTATACTAGTGTTAACAATACCAACTCTTATTTGATTTTAAGGGTATTTATACTAGAGTTAACAATATAGACTCTCACTTTAGTTTAATGGTATTTATACTAGTGTTAACAATACCAACTGTTATTTGATTTTAAGGGTATTTATACTAGAGTTAACAATATAGACTCTTACCTTCGTTTAATGATATTTATACTAGTGTTAACAATGTCAATTCTTACTTGATTTTAAGGATATATACACTGGAGTTAACAATATAGACTCTTACCTTAGTTTAATGGTATTTATACTAGTGTTCACAATATAGACTCTTACCTTAGTTTAATGGTATTTATACTAGTGTTAACAATATAGACTCTCGCCTTAGTTTAATGGTATTCATACTAGTGTTAACAATATAGACTCTCGCCTTAGTTTAATGGTATTTATACTAGTGTTAACAATATAGACTCTTACCTTCGTTTAATGGTATTTATACTAGTGTTAACAATGTCAATTCTTACTTGATTTTAAGGATAGTTACACTGGAGTTAACAATATACACTCTCACCTTAGTTTAATGATATTTATACTAGTGTTAACAATGTCAATTCTTACTTGATTTTAAGGATATATACACTGAAGTTAACAATATACACTCTCACCTTAGTTTAATGATATTTATACTAGTGTTAACAATACCAACTCTTACTTGATTTTAAAGATAGTTACACTGGAGTTAACAATATAGACTCTCACTTTAGTTTAATGGTATTTATACTAGTGTTAACAATGTCAATTCTTACTTGATTTTAAGGATATTTACACTGGAGTTAACAATATAGACTCTCACTTTAGTTTAATGATATTTATACTAGTGTTAACAATGTCAATTCTTACTTGATTTTAAGGATATATACACTGGAGTTAACAATATAGACTCTCACCTTAGTTTAATGGTATTTATACTAGTATTAACCAGTGTCTGTACCAGAATTAACAATTATTGAAGGGTATTGTTTATAACAGCTGAAGTTTGTAGGACTTCCACAAAATGTCTCTATAAATGTTAGAAAATTTTCAACTCGATTTATGTTTATTAAATATTACGAATCATAAAATCAACAATGAGCAATCAAGCTTATGAAAAACAAAAAGCATAATAATAATTATACAGCGTGCATTCATAAACAAACAAAATATTCATTATACAGACATCTGAGAATATCGACTAACTGTTTGTTTGTGGTTAAGAACAAACCTGCACAATGGACAATCGTACTCTGTCCACCGCGTGTATAGAAACCCAGTTTCTAGCTGTATAAATCCGCAGACATACCGCTGTGTCACTGGGAACTCGGATACCTATCGTGAAACAGAGTGCCTTATCCCAGTTTGAAAAATACCGGAAAGATATAAAGAACTATGCCTCCGTTAGATGACAGCACTGTTCCACATGCTCGGCCTAAATCTAAAATTAATCTCCATACACTAATCAAATTCCTCTATTAAAGTTTCATATTTTATATTTGTATAAACCAAAAACCTGTTTCAGTTTGGGTTAAGATTGACAGAAAACCCTCTCTTCCAATTGTTTAATTCCCAATGAAAGACCTCCGTAAGGTGTTTCTTTGCCTTACCCGTCAAGTTCTACTTTGATTCAGGTTCAAGCCCCTCTATTTCATGTTCGAACCTATGATCTAGACAGGGGACAAACCTCATATGAACATAGAACCTTCGTAATATGATCGTTTTGGTAATTTAATTAGACTTAGAAAAAAATATAACTAAAATCATGGATTAGTAAAAACTGGCAATCGGTGATTTAAAAAAAAAAAGTTTCTTTTTTAAGCCTCTCGTGAATTGAATCCCGAATTTTGGCATTATAAGCTCTCAAACTCCAGCAAAGGTTCCTAGTTAATAATCCCACTAATCTTTACTTTCAAGCTTTCTTTCCTTTCCGTTGCCATAACAACCATAGTGTGAAAGGCCTATAGATTCATTAATATTAAAACCATTATTTAGTTGTTGGTTTGTTTTTGCTTATTCTGTGTTTCGGGTTCGAAAAAAAGAGTTTTGTTTCTTTCACATTTAACATAAATTGATTTTTAAAAGGCACTCTGTTGACACAATTAATAATCATGAAATATATCGAAGAGAGTTTGTTTGTTTGAATTAAACGTCCAGGTCAGAAACCCCTAACCTAATCCCCCCC
>NW_013672313.1:25857-28818 GCF_000517525.1 Limulus polyphemus
TAGAAGTGTGTATACATATATCTGTTATTTAACTGACTACATTAGAAGTGTGTATACATATATCTGTTATTTAACTGACTACATTAGAAGTGTGTATACATATATATGTTATTTAACTGACTACATTAGAAGTGTGTATACATATATATGTTATTTAACTGACTACATTAGAAGTGTGTATACATATATATTATTTTTTAACTGACTACATTAGAAGTGTGTATATCTTAACGCTACAATGTTCCAGGTGGCACCTGCAATGCTGGTAAATCAACTCCTTTTGTTTCCAGTAAAATAATTCATTTGCTGGTGTAACAAGATGCAGAATTTATTAAAGATAGTAAGGTTTTAAGCTAAGTAGATAGACAGTCACTGTACATTCTGCACTGGAGCTAAGACCGGACAGCTACATTTCGTTTAGCGTGTCGGTAGCCATGACAACCGAAGCTAGTTTAGCGTTTTATGTATACGAGTATGCCCGACTACTTCCGAGTTCATAGCCGAAGGGCTCACGTGACAGCGCTATTGCAGCAAATTGTGCTATACTAACGCAAGCGCGGCCCATTCTATTGGTAAGTAGACTCGTAGCTGGAGCATTCATTCTCCAGTCTTACTTGCCATGGACCCCGATCCGGCGGATCCTCCACCTCCGGGTGGATGTTATCTCCTACTGGTGATTGGGGAACCCCACTCTGATGAACATAAAGAACGAATACTCGAAAAAGTCTCTAAAGGTAAGGAAGTCTCTACTTTGTGGTTTTCTAGAACTCAGTAGAAAAATACCCATAAACAGTTTGAAATAAAATATCTGTTTGATTCTGCCAGAGTTCATTTAATTTGTATTTTCTGAAATAATTAAACTTCTTAACAGATGTAAAACTGTTTTAAAACATGCTGAAGCGTTTTGGTCAAAATTGAGGAGTACCGAGGTATACGTAACTCTGGCCAAATGCTGCGCGAAGGATGTTCGATCGAATATTAGGCGGCAGTTGTCTGGGATTACAGCCCACCCGGTTGTAAGGGTTTAATGTAGTAAGCTCTGCTTCTGGGTTATAACACCAACAAATATTACTGACACTGTACTTACTAGAAACTGAAATTTTTTTTATGTTATCTGAGAAAATGAATACATCACAAAAATACGATTTCCTTTGTAATTTCGATAAACTCTGAGCTATTATGCACATTTTAGTATTAAATTAAGGTACTGTAAACGTAAAATATCCCCATATTTTAGTGTTACATTCAGATACTGTAACCGTAAGACATCCCCATATTTTAGTGTTACATTCAGGTACTGTAACCGTAAAACATCCCCATATTTTAGTGTTACATTCAGATACTGTAACCGTAAAACATCCCCATATTTTAGTGTTACATTCAGGTACTGTAACCGTAAAACATCCCCATATTTTAGTGTTACAGAGTTATGTGGTTATAAACGTAATCCCGCAGTGCCTAATTCAACATGGCGTATAATGTAAAAATATTCTAATTACTACTTCTGACTAAAAGCTTAAACTTAAGCTGAAAAATGAAATTTATTAGAGAAGTTGTTCATCTGTTAAGTTATCCCCTGGTGGCCAAATATATAAAATATAAAATCTGCAGTGTGATATCTACATGTACTACTTAGTTAGACAAGAACTATCACAACTTTACATTCGAGAACGAACACTGGGAAAACATTTCAGATGTTATTTATCTAATATTTCGTTGCTGTACAAATCGAAACATCGCGAAAACAATTTAAATGATACTTATCTAATATTTTGTTTTTGTACAAATCTAATATTTCTTCTCTGTATAAACTCATAATTTAATTTAATTGTTTGCATGTTTCGTATAATCGCGCAAGAATACACAAAGGCGATCTGTGTTATAACTGTTTCTAAGTTTAACTGATAGGCTACGTAGAAGGAAGCTAGTCAATAACACCCGATGCTTGGGCTATTATAAACAAATACCACCCGATGCTTGGGCTATCTAAACAAATACCACCCGCCGATTGGACTATTCTAAACAAACACCACCTGCCGCTTGGGCTATTCTAAACAAATACCACCTGCCGCTTGGGCTATTCTAAACAAACACCACCTGCCGCTTGGGCTATTCTAAACAATTACCACCCGCCGCTTGGGCTATTCTAAACAAATACCACCCGCCGCTTAGGCTATTCTAAACAAATACCACCCGCCGCTTAGGCTATTCTAAACAAATACCACCCGCCATTTGGGCTACTCTAAACAAATATCACCCGCCGTTTGGGCTATTCTAAACAAACACCACCTGCCACTTGGGCTATTCTAAACAAATACCACCCGCTGCTTGGGCTATTCTAAACAAATACCACCCGCTGCTTGGGCTATTCTAAACAAATACCACCCGCCGCTTGGGCTATTCTAAACAAATATCACCCGCCGTTTGGGCTACTCTAAACAAATATCACCCGCCGTTTGGGCTACTCTAAACAAATAACAATCACAGGGTGCAGAACATGATTTTGTGACAACGAGGCTCAAACCATGTACATTAGGATTTAGAGTCCGGCACACTAACCACTAAGTCACGTCTGGCCCGTTTTATTAAACATAATAAAGCAACATACATTTGTGCCCTATTTTGTCTAATAGTTAGTCCAAAGCGTTCAAATGTCGCTTTATTCTTTCTCCTCCTTTCAAGAAGTGAAATATGTAATAATTGAAAAAGGCTTTAATCAAGTCTTTACTTATCTGATTTTTTATGTATTTGTACCATCATGCGCAATATTAATTGTTTTTTGTCTGTGTGGTAAAAAATGTTGATTGAAACATAAACTGTTCAAAAACGTTGCAAATCTAAAGTGAGATCAATTAATTTAAAGTGAGATTGATTAATCTAAAATGAGATTGATTAATTTAAAGTGAGATTGATTAATCTAAAATGAGATTGATTAATTTAAAGTGAGATTGATTAATCTAA
>NW_013672313.1:29376-31050 GCF_000517525.1 Limulus polyphemus
TGATTAATTTACAGTGAGATCGATTAATCTAAAATGAGATTGATTAATTTACAGTGAGATCGATTAAATTAAAGTGAGATTGATTAATTTACAGTGAGATCGATTAATCTAAAATGAGATCGATTAATTTAAAGTGAGATCGATTAATTTAAAGTGAGATTGATTAATTTACAGTGAGATCGATTAATTTACAGTGAGATCGATTAATTTAAAGTGAGATCGATTAATTTAAAGTGAGATTGATTAATTTAAAGTGAGATTGATTAATTTAAAGTGAGATCGATTAATCTAAAATGAGATTGATTAATTTACAGTGAGATCGATTAATTTAAAGTGAGATTGATTAATTTACAGTGAGATCGATTAATTTATAGTGAGATTGATTAAACTAAAGTGAGATCGATTAATCTAAAATGAAATTGATTAATTTAAAGTGAGATCGATTAATTTACAGTGAGATTGATTAATTTACAGTGAGATCGATTAATTTAATGTGAAATTGATTAATCTAAAGTGAGATCGATTAATCTAAAGTGAAATTGACAATTAATATATAAAAGTGTGTATGAGATTCTACTTTTCAAATCGGAAACATTCAAATCGCCGCACATGCTTAGAAGAATGTTGCATATTTTCATACAAGTAGGTATTAAAATATGAAAAGTCGATGGATTTTGACATGCAATTTCTTTACAAACCAAAGTTTTGTATGAATACCAGAAAATTTACATCTTGAATGTTTACATTGGTTTCGTTTAATAACAGTTGTGGTATTTACGTTATCACAGCATATAACAAAACATTCCAAGCTCACTCCTGCTACCTACTGGACAACAAGGTAAACTCACTAGATAAATTATCAGATGCGAGTATTAAATAATTATGAAACTCAATTTAAAAACAAAAATAAAGGTTATTAGCATACAGTTTGTTTGTTGTTAGACGTAAAGCTGTGCTGTGCCCACCACGGGCATCAAAATCCGAGTTTTAGCGTTATAAGCCTTCATACTTGCTGCTGAGCCACTAGGGGCATCAGTATACAGAAGAAGGGGTAAAACCACGTGACTCCTTCACTTAGTAAACATAGCTATAGTTTGGGTATATGCCAGCCTCAGTGGTGCTATCTTTGTTGTAATATGTTCTCTTTAGACAAGTCAAATATAATTACATATTGCATACAAAATTAAAGGTGTTTACTCCACGAACCTTGGCGTATAGAAAAAGGGTCAGAGAGATAGGATGTTTAAATTTACAGAGAATGTTTTGAAAGTTACAAGTGTATTTAGACCTATACTTTCATGTCTCTACACAGCGAGTTCAACCTTCGAGCACAGTATATATTCTACCCAAGTTAATGAAACATAAATCCACTCATGTTGTAAACAAACGAGATAGGAAATTAGATCAAACATTTTTCCCATGATCATTTGAAGTTCTGATGCATTTTAGAAACAGACAATTTTCTTTCCCATCATCGGTGTTTACTCATGTTATAAAATAAAAGCAATAAAAAAGGACCTTTAATAAATCACTTAGGCTAGCGTTGGAGAGGAGAGGATGTATGGGTTCATTATGCATGTATACTGTAATCTACAGACAAATATTGAAGAAGATAAAATGCATGAAGTGAATATGTATATATATATATATATATATATATATTGTACATGATAT
>NW_013672313.1:31885-34089 GCF_000517525.1 Limulus polyphemus
GATATGCCAAATCTACACTCTTACCCTCATCTACATAAGCAGTAACCTTTTCAAACAATGTTGAAATACTTGGAAGGCAAGATTTTCCATTAGAGAAACCATGTTCACTATCCAATAAAATTCTAAACTTTGTTAAATGGCTTTGCAAGACATCTTTCGTCAGACTTTCCAAAACTTTTCCCACAACTGATGTAAGACTAATGGGTCTATAATTACTGGGACAATTTTTATCACCTCCCTTGAAAAGAGAAGTTACATTAGCTAACTTCCAATCGTCTGGTACCCGCCCACTATTCATAGACTTAAAAAAAATAGTAGCAAGTGGCACACATCTCCAATCTTTAACTTCCTTCAAGTACATAAATACGTAATACATCCTCTCCTCTTCAACATTTATTGGTAATGTACAGTTGATGTACATACATAATACATCTCTACATCTTCTCCTCTCACATACATAATACATCTCTACATCTTCTCGTCTCCAACATTTATTGGTAATGTTCAGTTGATGTACATACATAATACATCTCTACATCCTCTCCTCTCCAACAGTTATTGGTAATGTTCAGTTTATACATCTCTACATCTTCTCCTCTCCAACATTTATTGGTAATGTACAGTTGATGTACATACATAAAACATCCCTACATCCTCTCCTCTCCAACAGTTATTGGTAATGTTCAGTTTATACATACATAATACATCTCTACATCTTCTCCTCTCCAACAGTTATTGGTAATGTACAGTTGATGTACATACATAATACATCTCTACATCTTCTCCTCTCCAACAGTTATTGGTAATGTTCAGTTGATGCACATACATAATACATCTCTACATCCTCTCCTCTCCAACAGTTATTGGTAATGTTCAGTTTATACATACATAATACATCTCTACATCTTCTCCTCTCCAACATTTATTGGTAATGTACAGTTGATGTACATACATAATACATCCCTACATCTTCTCCTCTCCAACATTTATTGGTAATGTACAGTTGATGTACATACATAATACATCTTTACATCCTCTCCTCTCCAACAGTTATTGGTAATGTTCAGTTTATACATACATAATACATCTCTACATCTTCTCCTCTCCAACAGTTATTGGTAATGTACAGTTGATGTACATACATAAAACATCCCTACATCCTCTCCTCTCCAACAGTTATTGGTAATGTTCAGTTTATACATACATAATACATCTCTACATCCTCTCCTCTCCAACAGTTATTGGTAATGTTCAGTTTATACATACATAATGCATCTCTACGTCTTCTCCTCTCCAACAGTTATTGGTAATGTTCAGTTTATACATACATAATGCATCTCTACGTCCTTCTCCTCTCCAACAGTTATTGGTAATGTTCAGTTTATACATACATAATACATCCCTACATCTTCTCCTCTCCAACAGTTATTGGTAATGTTCAGTTGATGTACATACATAATACATCTCTACATCCTCTCCTCTCCAACAGTTATTGGTAATGTTCAGTTTATACATACATAATGCATCTCTACGTCTTCTCCTCTCCAACAGTTATTGGTAATGTTCAGTTGATGTACATACATAATACATCTCTACGTCTTCTCCTCTCCAACAGTTATTGGTAATGTACAATTTTACACATACACTACCAACAGCCTGATTTATTTAAGTTTTACACATACAAGAACACCAAAACATGATTTATTCCTGTTTTACAACACCACCACCAATAATGTTTTACTTTATCTTTATATCTACGTTCTCCGGAACAAGGAGTGATAATGTTTTACTTTCTCCTCATATCTACATTCTCCGGAACTAGGAGTGATAATGTTCTACTTTATCCTCATATCTACGTTCTCCGGAACTAGGAGAGACAATGTTCTACTTTCTCCTCATATCTACGTTCTCCGGAACAAGGAGAGGCAATGTTTTACTTTCTCCTCATATCTACATTCCCCGGAACTAGGAGTGACAATGTTTTACTTTCTCCTCATATCTACGTTCTCCGGAACTAGGAGTGATAATGTTTTACTTTATCCTCATATCTACGTTCTCCGGAACAAGGAGTGATAATGTTCTACTTTCTCCTCATATCTACGTTCTCCGGAACTAGGAGAGACAATGTTTTACTTTCTCCTCATATCTACGTTCTCCGGAACTAGGAGAGACAATGTTCTACTTTCTCCTCATATCTACGTTCT
>NW_013672313.1:35089-41312 GCF_000517525.1 Limulus polyphemus
GAGAGACAATGTTTTACTTTCTCCTCATATCTACGTTCTCCGGAACTAGGAGAGACAATGTTCTACTTTCTCCTCATATCTACGTTCTCCGGAACTAGGAGAGACAATGTTTTACTTTCTCCTCATATCTACGTTCTCCGGAACAAGGAGAGACAATGTTTTACTTTCTCCTCATATCTACGTTCTCCGGAACAAGGAAATACAATGTTTTACTTTCTCCTCATATCTACGTTCTCCGGAACAAGGAGAGACAATGTTCTACTTTCTCCTCATATCTACATTCTCCGGAACAAGGAGTGATAATGTTTTACTTTCTCCTCATATCTACGTTCTCCGGAACTTGGAGAGATAATGTTTTACTTTCTCATCATATCTACGTTCTCCGGAACAAGGAGAGATAATGTTTTACTTTCTCCTCATATCTACGTTCTCCGGAACAAGGAGAGATAATGTTTTACTTTCTCCTCATATCTACGTTCTCCGGAACAAGGGGAGACAATGTTTTACTTTCTCCTCATATCTACATTCTCCGAAACTAGGAGAGACAATGTTTTACTTTCTCCTCATATCTACGTTCTCCAGAACAAGGAGAAATAATAAGTTTATTAAATTTGTATGGGTGCCAAAATAACTTGCTAATTAACAACGAAACAAGACAATGAATCACTGTGTACTTCTTGTCCGCTTGAAACAATGTATTACTTTTTCCTTATATAATATAGGTATTTTAGTTGTGTTATTGTTGTATCTATTTAGGTAAGGTTGTCCGTGTTTACTAAACAGAAAGTAGGCCCAGGCTGTAGAAAGTGTCGATTAAATCTTCTGTCTGACGTTCTAGGAACCAAGTTAGTCCCTTAGTGCACGAGACGACATCCTCAGTCTGCTTGTAGTTTATACGTGCGCACCTGTGACTACTCGAGTACGTGGGATACGTGAGTTACTAGTTTCTTTCAAGGAACCATGGTGATGCGTGACATATCAACACGCATCGTGGTTCTGGTTTCGGTTTTACGTACATATATTGTAAATGTATATTATTTGTATGCATATCTTTATTCACTCTATAAACCTAATCCCACCACTTGAAATTTCTATTCAGCTCTTAATAAACAGCTTCAAATCGAAACTGTTCCACGAACTAAATGTTACTTCTATCACCCCCCCCCCAAACAAAACTCTAAAACTATTTATTTACTTTAAGTGAGAAGTTCCCACTGAGCATGGGTGTGGCCTAGTTTTAGCATGTCTGCACTGTGAGTCCTACTATTCGGTCAGACAAATAGGACGCTTGTGATCTGTTCGAAAAGTTCAAATTAACGAAGGATATTCACAAACAGGTCTTAGTACAGCTTTGCCCAAAAAAAATGCTGATCGTACCACAGATTTCTATCCAGTTTTTTTTTTCATAAAATAAACGAACAGTACCCATCTTCTGAGATTTAAACTCAGACTATTTTCAATCTCGTATTTAAACCCAATATTTTGTTACTTTCATCACTCAACAAAAGAGCTCCGGCAAGGAAGTCACTTTAGTAAGTTTCTAACACCCATCAAACTATTAAAACCAGTATTAGTTTAACGTAACACCCATCAAACTACTAAACCAGCATTAGTCTGATGTAACACCCATCAAACTACTAAAACCAGCATTAGTTTAACGTAGCACCCATCAAACTACTAAAACCAGCATTAGTCTGATGTAGCACCCATCAAACTACTAAAACCAGCATTAGTCTGATGTAGCACCCATCAAACTACTAAAACCAGCATTAGTTTTAACGTAGCACCCATCAAACTACTAAAACCAGCATTAGTCTGATGTAGCACCCATCAAACTACTAAAACCAGCATTAGTTTAACGTAGCACCCATCAAACTACTAAAACCAGCATTAGTCTGATGTAACACCCATCAAACTACTAAAACCAGTATTAGTTTAACGTAACACCCATCAAACTACTAAAACCAGCATTATGTTGATGTAACATCCATCAAACTACTAAAACCAGCATTATGTTGATGCAACACCCATCAAACTGCTGTAACCTGTCTATTGTAATAATGTTATGTTATAAGCAGTGCATGGAATATACTATGCATCAAATGTACAAGCTGAAGTTAACACTTGTAAAACGAGCTTTGAAATATATTAGATATATTTACTTTGTGTTAAAAACAACTTACGGTTTAACATTTCAATCATCTACAGTTTTGTAGTTTTTAAGAGTTATTTGGTTTATTTTGTTAAACTATTTGAAATCTGACATTGAACTTGTGTCCTGGTGGTGAAAGCTGTTTAAACTGTTAACTGGCTCGTTATTAAAATATTTTAAAAATATAAGCAGAATAAAGTGAACGACAAAACGAACCAGTAAGATTTTTTTTTCTTAAGAAAGCGAATATTCATTTTCACTATCAGTTCATGAGGAATCTTTATCTAGCTCATTTAACGTGTGTAAACTGTTAACGTTTGTAATCGGTTGTGTATGATAGTCAGTCTCTCTGGATATATAGTACATGATATAATATTATCGAGAAAGCAGTGAAATCAATACGCCTGTTATTAGTCACAATGATCACACTATGCTCTTGGTGAGTTTTTCACATTCCTGTTAATTATTCTATTATCGATATCAAAGCGAAGTAAGAAAAAGGTATATTTTTGTCACATATCTCTCTCTCCCTGCAGTGTTTAATGGATATGTTAAGGTTTTAAATGTATATTATCATTTTGGACAAACCTAACTGACAAGTTATGGTAATCAAAATAAGACGTGCAGGATAACGACGGCTGTGATTAAACATGCTATATGATTTGGCACTGAATCAGTTGTTCGGCTTCGTATAATGAGCCCAATTTTGTTACTAATCCATTTCGTAAAACACACAATTAAGAAACCAACCAGTGAGGTGTAGAAAATCATGCGGCGACACCTAGGCCAACATTTTCTTCTTTACGAAACATTTACTAAATTGACTCAAATAAAATGTTTAAAAATAATATCTATATCTTAAACTAATTTATTGTTTCCAAATTATTAGTTATGAATCATGTTACACAGAAGATACTTTATCTATATCATTACACGTTATATACAGTAGGCATATTACACATTAACTACCAGACATTTTACACGTTGTATACTGTCCTTGAATCATCTCGAGAACATTCACAAGTTTAGGGAGGGAAAAAGTTTTAAGCCTGTATGTTAGATCTAATTAATACACCTACAAACAGACCTTTTTCGTAAGGATTTTTTTTCAACTGCACAATTATATTTTAACTTTATAATTTTTTAATACATGACACCTTATTGCACCTCATATATACAGGCCTAGTAACAAATGATCTAAAAATGAAGAATATTCTAGTAAATACATTTATTTATCAACTCTGGAATGGAATTTTATGATCTTAGATATAATTTTTTTTCCAGGGTTTCGATACCCGTGGTGGGCAGAGCACAGATACCCCATTGAGTAGCTTTGTGCTTAATTATAAACAAACAAGTAATTTTTTAATATTTATTTACATGAACTTACTTAGATGGGTGAATTTTCAACTGCATAAATATTTTTGCAGGTGCACAATTTGTCATCAACTGCACACTAGGAAAACCCCTGCCTTTAAATAAAGGTAGCATGCGTGTCAGTGAATTAGCTCGGTGAATTACTATGTTAGGCCTAATTAATATATCTACATATAAAGGTAGAATGGTGTGTCAATAAACCCCATTAGCTCTATGAATTACTATATTAGGCCTAATTAATACACCTACTTAGTCTCTAATGCCAGTAAAAGTTTAACAGGATATGTTACTATACATCACTTTGGCTGGAATATTAAGCTAATCCTGACAGATACAAGCTCTTACAAAGTAGGAAACAGCCGCCACCTTTTAAGCTTTCTGATTTTCAAACAAGACCCAAAACTCAAACGCTTTCGAATAGTGAATTTTGGGCCTCGTTTGAAAACCATTACAACTTTTGTATGTGATCCTCTGTGCTAACTTCGTAATCATAATTTTTAAACTTTCTAGTAACCATGCAAGAAAGATATTTCTTTGTAAAAATGTTATTGAGAATCAACACAAAACGAAGATGTTAACAATTTTCAGATAAATTAAATAAATAAGTAAACAACGACCTACAGGTTTAATTGGGAGACAGGGAAATATCCCCACTATTTCTCAATGGACTGTGTAATTTGAAGTTCCAATTGTCATTATACGTCTGAGTATATGTACATTTCTATGAAGGCCACCTAACGAATTATTTATCAATAATCTTGAATTTTTTGTACGTGATGATTATAGAAACAGTGAAGACTAATCAATGGGAATTACTCTTACAGTTGCTTCGTCGATTTAGAAGCTAGCTGTTTCATCGTTTCATTATTTTTCAGATTAAATCTTATTTTATAAGTTTTAGTTTCTCTGCTTAAAGAATATTTCTATATTTAAATAGTCGTTACTTTATCAGTAGATCAATTTGAGTTTGTAATATTGGCTATAATGAGCGACAACATCTTATTAAACAAAGTTTCAGAATAAAAATTTTAAAACTGAATGAGATTTCCGTGTGCTGAACTGTTTCGTTTCAAACTCAGGTCTGCTTTCATGGGACGTCAAGTCGTCCGGATGTGATCTTTCACACCTTCAAAATGTGTACAAAAGCACATCACCAGTTGACAAACCACAACAAGGTAAGATTTTTAACTGTTATCCTGCGATAAACCGGGTAACACTTCTGCCTAGTACTGTGTAGAGGAAAGTTTAACTTGATGATAAACTTAAGAACTGTAATATTTTGATTCAACTGATATTGATATAAAGTCTAAAAAAAGCGTATGATCTTTCCCCTACAGATAAAAGTTTTGAGACAACTTGACTGGAAATGTATTATAAATGTAAGACGCTTCGACAAGATTTTGTCATCGTACATTTATAATCAAGTTTCTTCATTACCCAGTCTTAAAACTTTTATTTTATAAAACGTGGGTTATCAAGCTTCACTATAGATGTTCTTTACTGATATATATATATACATGGATGAGCGTTTCTTCTTTATCTCTAGCAGATGTTCCACAAATACACCACTTCAAAGACGTTGTGACTTGACACTTCTTACTAACACTGATACATTAAAACATCTGTAGCGGGATTTATTTACGGTTGGTAAAACATCTGTAGCGGGATTTATTTACGGTTGGTAAAACATCTGTAGTGGGATTTATCTACGGTTGGTAAAACATCTGTAGCGGGATTTATTTACGGTTGGTAAAACATCTGTAGTGGGATTTATTTACGGTTGGTACAATATCTGTAGCGGGATTTATTTATTGTTGGTAAAACATCTGTAGTGGGATTTATTTACGGTTGGTACAATATCTGTAGCGGGATTTATTTACTGTTGGTAAAACATCTGTAGTGGGATTTATTTACGGTTGGTACAATATCTGTAACGGGTATTATTTGGATGACTTGGAGACGGGTTTGTACAAAACTTTTTGTCGTCGCTTTGGGACGCACTTTTTTAAGGACATAGTTATAAAAATATATTTTAGATGTATTATAAATGCGTTTGTTTATTTAAGAACAAAAATAACCTGTAATCGCTCTGGGACGCACTGGTTTTGAGAATAAAGGACAAACACCCTTATAGTCTCTTTGTGACGCATGCGTTCTAAGGACGCACTTGTCAAGGGAAAAAAGTAAGAAGAAAATCAAGTTTCGGGTCTCGTTTTGATTTCTAAACCAAATAATTATTTTCAACATTTTATTGAAAAACTATTTTCTTGAAAATTAGTCTGAAAAATCATGTTTTATTGGAGATGCATTTGTCTTCGAAAAATAATGTCAGCAAAAAGTTTCGATCATTTGGACACATATTTGTAAGAAAAAACACGATTCGTTCTTTTCTTGTGTTATTTATTTAAAAATCGTTTTGTTAAAAACATCCAATTTATTTAACTTTTAATTTTCAAGCTCGAATTCTGTCTTATGAGGAAAAGTTTGAAAGCAGCTAGTCGTCCCTAATTTTGATTTGATAGACTAGAGGGAAAGCAGCTAGTTGTCCCTAATTTTGATTTGATAGACTAGAGGGAAAGTAGCTAGTCGTCCCTAATTTTGATTTGATAGACTAGAGGGAAAGTAGCTAGTCGTCCCTAATTTTGATTTGATAGACTAGAGGGAAAGTAGCTAGTCGTCCCTAATTTTGATTTG
>NW_013672313.1:42160-46949 GCF_000517525.1 Limulus polyphemus
CAAGGACTTTGTTGATGCCTTCTACGATGCCGATGTTCAGCGAGTTTTAAAGATTCATCCGAGATATTCAATTCACTTACATTGCTCCTCCGACGGTGACTGGACAAACAAGGGAGTTACAGAGAGTAATATAGGTAACTTGGCCAAAATCATAATAAATCCACCCGATATGTTTGCTGCCGTTCCAGGCACACCTGCCTTATTGCAGTTTCTTAAGAATTCCATCCCAAGTAGCCCTTTGGAGAGAATAATGCAACCAACTTCTGTTGTTGGAAATATTCGTTTCAATCGTCCAACTGTATATGTATTTCCTGGAGGAGATGGTGATTGTTCATTGGTTGGAGTGAGTGGTTTTGTCATGTTAATGGATGGTGGTTTTGAACGGAAACCTTGCTTCTGGGAGTTCCTCCGTCATATTGACAGGATTGATGCTGTTATGGTTACCCGTTTTAGTGAAACAAATTTAAGTGGAATTACTTCATTAATTAAGAGAAAAACTTTAGGAAAAGTTTGCCCTAATATCGGTTACGTATTTGCAAATGTATTAAGTGCAAAAGAATCATCTATTGGTGAAAACGAAAAAGATAAAGATGAACTCGTTGTTAACGTCATCCAAGAGGGACATTTATTCTTACAAAACCTAAATATGTTAGAGTTGCAACCTCATCTGTGCTTTCGAGAAAGTCCAACAGAGCCTTTAATTTTATATCAAAAAGTTGGCCACGGAACTCTCGAAATGTATGTGTTAAATCCTCCTAAAGATAGCCGCGAGATCAAGGAATTTCTTCATCAATGGTCCTCCCGAAAAGATAACTTCAGTACCCTCAAGGTGACTTTAAAATCTCAAGAAAAAATCCCTATTCCTCTCTCCGACTTTACGTCAATTTGTGCCCTAATCATTTGGAAGCCTTCAGATCCAAATGATAACATTACTCGAATGCTCTTTCCAGGAAGTGTCCCTCAGATAAAATTATTTGAAGGCTTACAAAAGCTAAAACAGTTAGAAATGTTAAAACACCCAAAATGTTATCAAGCTATTCTTAAACAAACCACAGAAAAACTGAAGTTAGAAAAAGAAACAGAAAAACCAGTTGCAAAAGTTCTTCCTAAACAAGCAATATCAACACCTGAGTCACCCACTAAAAAACCCGTGCCAAAACCTGACCAAACATCACCTACCAAAAAATATATATCTATAACACAACAAAAACTAGAAGAAAAAACTTATGAACCATCTAAATTTTCTTCTAAGAAAGCAGAAATAAAACGTGAAAAATCCCCAGAGAAAAGAGAAGTGTCAAAAAAGCGTGTCATTACGACGGCAAGTAAAGTAACAGAGAAAGAACTAGAAATTAAAAAATTAGCCCACATGCCTAAGTCTCCAGAGAAGAAACCTAAAGAAGCTATTTTAGAAAACGGTGTAGAAAAGAGAATCCGAAAATATGTTGACATAGATCATAGAACCAGGCAATCCTTGACACCGACAAGGACAGCTGCTCCAAAAGAAAGTAAAAAGAAATCGCCAACTGCATCACCAAAACACATACAAAAAATAACTATAAAAGAAGGTAAAAAAAGGTCACCAACTGCATCACCAAAACACATACAAAAAATAACTCTAAAAGAAGGTAAAAAAAGGTCACCAGCTGCATCACCAAAACACATACAAAAGATAACTCTAAAAGAAGGTAAGAAAAGGTCACCAGCTGCATCACCAAAACACATACAAAAGGCAAGACCTTTTCAAGCAAGAGTACAAAAGGCACCAAAAAAGGTAGAAATAGATGGAAAAGTTAAACCTCCGTCCCCAAAAATCACACCAAAAATAACTAAAGAACCAAAGGAACGTCCACCTAGACAATTACCTACAGGGATTAAAAAAGTTGAAAGGCGACATAAAAAAATACCTGCTTCCGAGATAGAGTTAGAACTCCAAGAAGCATCTACTACTGAAGAAGAGAAGGAACCTAAAGAAGAAGAAGAAATGAGAGAAGCAACAGTACATATTTCTAAAGAAAAGCATTTACCTGAAAAACCAGTACTCATAAGAAAAACGATACAAAAAGCAGAAACAATAGACGTTGCCAAGGAAGAAGAAAAACAAAAAAAACTACCTATCCCTAAGGAACAGTTAGAACTTGGATTAACAGTTCCAGTAACCGAAGCTGAAGAAATAAAACCGACAGTTAAAGGAATAGAAAAACCTGAAGAAGAATCAAAAAAAGTACCTTCTCCTAAACATGAGGAACCCAGAGAAATTGTTTCTATTACCAAAGAAGAAGAAACAGAAATAAAACCTATTCACAAAGAAGAAAAAACCAAAGAAAAACCAGAAAAAGTACCCTATCTTAAGGAGACAAAACAAGAAGCAGTAATTCCCATAACGAAGAAAGAGGAAAAACATGTCTTATTTCCCACTATTAAAGAAAAAGAAAAACTACTTGCAACAAAAGAAGAACCTGAAACAGCAGCTACTGTTATAGAACATGTGGAACCAAAGGAACGAATCTCAATAACCAAAGAAAAAGAAGAAATTAAACCTCTTGCTAAAGAAGACATAGCAGGAAAAGATAAAATTAAAACCCTTGCTGAAGAAGAGGAACTTATTATGAAGAAAGAAGAACCCGAAGAAAAGCCAGGAGAAATAGCGTCTCTAGTTAAAGAAGAAAAACTTGAAATAATTCCCTCTCCTATGATAAAGGAAAAACCTAAAAAAATAGTTCATATTACTAAAGAGGAAGAAGTTGCAAAATTAGTATCAATTTCCAAAGAATATAAGGAACTTGAAGAAATTGTTGCCATAACTAAGGAAGAAGAAGAACCAGAAATTATTTCCACTCCTAAAGAAAAGGAAGAAGCTGAAGGAATAATTCAGATTAAGGAAGTGGAAAAAGTTGTAAAATTAGTACACATTTCTAAAGAATTTAAAGAACTTGAAGAAATAATTCCCATAACGAAAGAAAAAGAAAAGCCACCAATAATTCCTACTCCAAAAGAAATTGAGGTACCTCAAGAACAACAAGAAGAAAAACAAGAATTAATTCCCTCTCCAAAAGAAAAGGAAGAACCTGAAGAAATAATTTCTATTGCTAAAGAGGAAGAAGTTCCAAAACTAATATCCATTTCTAAAGAATTTAAAAAACTTGAAAAGGTAGTTCCAATAAAAAAAGAAGAAAAACCAGAAATAATCACTACTCTTAAAAAGAAGGAAAAACCAGAAATAACACCTATTGCTAAAGAGGAAGAACTTGAAGAAAGAGTTCCTGTTACTGAAGTAGAAAAACTAGAAATAACACCTGTTCCTAAAGAGGAAAAACTTGAAGAAAGAGTTCCTGTTCCTGAAGTAGAAAAACCAGAAATAACACCTGTCCCCAAAGAGGAAAAACTTGAGGAAAGAGTTCCTGTTCCTGAAATAGAAATACCTGAAATAAAACCTGTTACTAGAGAAGAAAAACCGCTAATAATTCCTACTCCTAAAGAGAAGGGGTGTTATTTCTTGTTTTTCTATTTCAGTAACAGGAACTCTTGCCTCAGGTTTTTCTTCTTTAGATACAGGTGTTATTTCTGGTTTTTCTTCTACAAGAACAGGAACTGCTTCTTTAGGTTTTTCCTCTTTCAGGACAGGTGTTATTTCTGGTTTTTCTTCTTTAGTAATAGTAACTCTTTCTTCAAGCTTTTCTTCTTTAGGGACGGGTGTTATTTCTGGTTTTTCTACTTGAGGAACAGGAACTCTTTCTTCAAGTTCTTCCTCTTTAGGAATAGGTGTTATTTCTGGTTTTTCTATTTCAGTAACAGGAACTCTTGCTTCTGGTTTTTCCTCTTTAGATACAGGTGTTATTTCTGGTTTTTCTTCTGCAAGAACAGGAACTGCTTCTATAGGTTTTTCCTCTTTGGGGATAGGTGTTATTTCTGGTTTTTTTGTTCCTAAAGAGGAAGAACTCGAGGAAACAGTTCCTGTTCCTGAAGTAGAAAAACCAGAAATAACACCTGTCCTCAAAGAGAAAGAACTTGAGGAAAGAGTTCCTGTTCCTCAAGTAGAAAAACCAGAAATAACACCTGTCCTCAAAGAGGAAAAACCTATAGAAGCAGTTCCTGTTCTTGTAGAAGAAAAACCAGAAATAACACCTGTATCTAAAGAAGAAAAACCTGAGGCAAGAGTTCCTGTTACTGAAATAGAAAAACAAGAAATAACACCTGTTCCTAAAGAGGAAGAACTCGAAGAAAGAGTTCCTGTTCCTGAAGTAGAAAAACCAGAAATAACATCTGTATCTAAAGAGGAAAAACCTGAGGAGAGAGTTCCTGTTACTGAAATAGAAAAACAAGAAATAACACCTGTTCCTAAAGAGGAAGAACTTGAGGAAAGAGTTCCTGTTCCTGAAGTAGAAAAACCAGAAATAACACCTGTCCTCAAAGAGAAAGAACTTGAGGAAAGAGTTCCTGTTCCTCAAGTAGAAAAACCAGAAATAACACCTGTCCTCAAAGAGGAAAAACCTAAAGAAGCAGTTCCTGTTCTTATAGAAGAAAAACCAGAAATAACACCTGTATCTAAAGAAGAAAAACTTGAAGAAAGAGTTCCTGATACTAAAGAAGAAAAACCGCTAATAATTCCTACTCCAATACAGAAGGAAAAACCAGAAATAACACCTGTCCTCAAAGAGGAAAAACCTAAAGAAGCAGTTCCTGTTCTTGCAGAAAAAAAACCAGAAATAACACCCGTCCCTAAAGAAGAAAAACTGGAAGAAAGAGTTCCTGTTACTAAAGAAGAAAAACCGCTAATAATTCCTACTCC
>NW_013672313.1:47312-48683 GCF_000517525.1 Limulus polyphemus
GAAAAACCAGAAATAACACCTGTCCTCAAAGAGGAAAAACCAAAAGAAGCAGTACCTGTTCTTGCAGAAGAAAAACCAGAAATAACACCTGTATATAAAGAGGAAAAACCTGAAGAAAGATTTCCTGTTCCTGAAGTAGAAAAACCAGAAATTACACTTATTGCTAAAGAGGAAAAACCTGAAGAAAGAGATCGTTTTCCTGCAGAAGAAAAACCAGAAATAACACCTGTATCTAAAGAGGAAAAACCTGAGGCAAGAGTTCCTGTTACTAAAATAGAAAAACAAGAAATAACACCTGTTCCTAAAGAGGAAGAACTCGAAGAAAGAGTTCCTGTTCCTGAAGTAGAAAAACCAGAAATTACACTTATTGCTAAAGAGGAAAAACCTGAAGAAAGAGATCGTTTTCCTGCAGAAGAAAAACCAGAAATAACACCTATTCCTAAAGAGGAAGAACTTGAAGAAACAGTTCCTGTTCCTGAAGTAGAAAAACCAGAAATAACACCTGTACTCAAAGAGGAAAAACCTAAAGAAGCAGTTCCTGTTCTTGCAGAAAAAAACCAGAAATAACACCTATTCCTAAAGAGGAAGAACTTGAAGAAAGAGTTCCTGTTCCTGAAGTAGAAAAACCAGAAATAACACCTGTCCCCAAAGAGGAAAAACCTAAAGAAACTGTTCCTGTTCTTGCAGAAGAAAAACCAGAAATAACACCTGTATCTAAAGCGGAAAAACTTGAAGAAAGAGTTCCTGCTCTTGAAGTAGAAAAAAAAGAAATAACACCTGTATCTAAAGAGGAAAAACTTGAAGCAAGAATTCCTGTTACTAAAATAGAAAAACCAGAAATAACATCCGTCCCTAAAGATGAAAAACTTGAAGAAAGAATTCCTGTTACTAAAGAAGAAAAACCGCTAATAATTCCTACTCCTGAAGAGAAGGAAAAACCAGAAATAACACCTATTCCTAAAGAGGAAGAACTTGAGGAAAGAGTTCCTGTTCCTGAAGTAGAAAAACCAGAAATAACACCTGTACTCAAAGAGAAAGAACTTGAGGAAAGAGTTCCTGTTCCTCAAGTAGAAAAACCAGAAATAACACCTGTCCTCAAAGAGGAAAAACCTAAAGAAGCAGTTCCTGTTCTTGTAGAAGAAAAACCAGAAATAAAACCTGTATCTAAAGAAGAAAAACCTGAGGCAAGAGTTCATGTTACTGAAATAAAAAAACAAGAAATAACACCCGTCCATAAAGAAGAAAAACTTAAAGAAAGAGTTCCTATTACTAAAGAAGAAAAACTGCTAATAATTCCTACTCTAATAAAAGCTGAACATAAACAGAAAAACCATAACTCAAATTTTAACTCGCTATAGCTTCAGTTCCTTT
>NW_013672314.1:0-11501 GCF_000517525.1 Limulus polyphemus
AAAACCAGAAATAACTCCTGTCCCCAAAAAAGAAAAACCTAAAGAAACAATTCCTGTTCCTGCAGAAGAAAAACCAGCAATAACACCTATTCCTAAAGAGATAAAACCTGAAGAAAGAGTTCCTGTTCCTGAAGTAGAAAAACCAGAAATAACTCCTGTCCCCAAAAAAGAAAAACCTAAAGAAACAATTCCTGTTCCTGCAGAAGAAAAACCAGCAATAACACCTATTCCTAAAGAGATAAAACCTGAAGAAAGAGTTCCTGTTCCTGAAGTAGAAAAACCAGAAATAACACCCGTCCCTAAAGAAGAAAAACTTGAAGAAAGCGTTCCTGTTACTAAAGAAGAAAAACCACAAATAATTACTACTCCTAAAGAGAAGGAAAAACCAGAAATAACACCTATTCCTAAAGAGGAAGAACTTGAAGAAAGAGTTCCTGTTCCTGAACTAGAAAAACCAGAAATAACACCTGTCCCCAAAGAGGAAAAACCTAAAGAAGCATTTCCTGTTCTTGCAGAAGAAAAACCAGACATAACACCTGTATCTAAAGAGGAAAAACCTGAAGCAAGTGTTCCTGTTACTGAACTAGAAAAACCAGAAACAACACCTGTTCCTAAAGAGGAAGAACTCGAAGAAAAAGTTCCTCTTCCTGAAGTAGAAAAACCAGAAATAACACTTATTGCTAAAAAGGAAAAATCTGAAGAAAGAGATCGTGTTCCTGAAGTAGAAAAACCAGAAATAACACTCGTCCCTAAAGAAGAAAAACTTGAAGAAAAAGTTCCTCTTACTAAAGAAGAAAAACCACAAATAATTCCTACTCCTAAAGTGAAGGAAAAACCAGAAATAGCACCTATTCCTAAAGAGGAAGAACATGAAGAAAGAATTGCTGTTCCTACAGAAGAAAAACCAGAAATAACACCTATATCTAAAGAGGAAAAACCTGAAGAAAGAGTTCCTGTTACTGAAATAGAAAAACCGGAAATAACACCTGTTCCTAAAGAGGAAGAACTCGAAGAAAGAGATCGTGTTCCTGCAGAAGAAAAAACAGATATAACACCCATCCCTAAAGAAGAAAAACTTGAAGAAAAAGTTACTGTTACTAAAGAAGAAAAACCGCTAATAATTCCTACTCCTAAAGACAAGGAAAAACCAGAAATAATACCTATTCCTAAAGAGGAAGAACATGAAGAAAGAGTTGCTGTTCCTGCAGAAGAAAAACCAGAAATAACACCTGTATATAAAGAGGAAAAACCTGAAGAAAGAGTTTCTGTTACTGAATTAGAAAAACCAGAAATAACACTTGTTCCTAAAGAGGAAAAACTCGAAAAAAGAGTTCCTATTCTTGAAGAAGAAAAACCTGAAATCACACCTGTATCTAAAGAAGAAAAACCTGAAGAAACACTTCCTGTTCCTGAAGTAGAAAAACCAGAAATAACTCCTGTCCCCAAAAAAGAAAAACCTAAAGAAACAATTCCTGTTCCTGCAGAAGAAAAACCAGCAATAACACCTATTATTAAAGAGAATAAACCTGAAGAAAGAGTTCTTGTTCTTGAAGAAGAAAAACCAGAAATAACACCTGTATCTAAAGAGGAAAAACCTGAACACACAGTTCCTCTTCCAGAAGAAGAAAAACTAGATATTACACTTATTTCCAAAAAGGAAAAACCTAGAGAAGCAATTCCTGTTCCTGCAGAAGAAAAACCAGCAATAACACCTATTCCTATAGATATAAAACCTGAAGAAAGAGTTTCTGTTCTTGAAGAAGAAAAACCAGAAATAACACATGTTCTTAAAAAGGAAAAATTTGAAGAAAGAGTTTCTGTTTCTGAAGTAGTAAAACCAGAAATAACACCTGTTCCTGAAGTAGAAAAACCAGAAATAACACCTGTTCCCAAAGAGGAAAAACCTAAAGAAGCAGTTCCTGTTCGTGCAGAAGAAAAACCAGAAATAACACCTGTATCTAAAGAGGAAAAACCTGAAGAAACAGTTTCTCTTCCAGAAGACGAAAAACCAGAAATTACACCTATTGCTAAAGAGGAAAAATCTAAAGAAGGAGTTCCTGTTCCTAAAGTAGAAAAACCAGAAATAACACCCATCCCTAAAGAAGAAAAACCTCAAGAAAAAGTAACCTTTGCTAAAGAACAAAAACCAGAAATTGCACCTATTGTTAAAGAGGAAAAACCTGAAAAAAGAGTTCCTATTCTTGAAGTAGAAAAACCAGAAATAAAACATGTCCCTAAAGAAGAAAAACCTAAAGAAAAAGTTCCTGTTGCTAAAGAACAAAAACCAGAAATAACGCATATTGCTAAAGGGGAAGAATCTGAAGAAAGAGTTCTTGTTACTGAAGAAGAAAAACCAGAAATAATTCCAGCTCTTAAAGAGAAGGAAAAGCTAGAAATAACACCTCTCCTTAAAGAAGAAAAAACTGAAGAAAGAGTTTCTGTTCCTGAAAGAGAAAAACGAGAAATAACACCTCTCTCTAAAGTGGAAAAACCCAAAGAACGAGTTCTGTTTACTAAAAAAGAAGAACCAGAAATAACCCCTACTCCTAAAGAGAGGGAAAAACCAGAAATAACTCCTATCCCTAAAGAGAAAGAACATGAAGAAAGAGTTCCTGTTACTCAAGTAGAAAAACCACAAATAATACCCATCCCTAAAGAAAAGGAAGAACCTGAAGAAAAGGTTCTCTTTGTTAAAAAAGAAAAACCAGAAATAACACCTATTCCTAAAGAGGAAGAACCTAAAGAAGCAGTTCTTGCTAGTGAAATACAAAAACCACAAATAATACCTATTTCTGAAAAGGCAGAGAAATTCCAAGAAATAGTTTCCATATCCAAGGAAGAACAAATAACTACTACTGTGAAAGTTGAGAAAAAACTAGAAGAAGAACTGATAATAACCAAAGAGAAACCACAAGTAGCACCTATTCCTAAACAGGAAAAACCTGAAGAAAGAGTTCTCTTTACAAAAGAAGAAGAACCAGAAATTATTCCCACTCCTAAAGAAAAAGAAGGTGAAAAATTAATTCATATTACTAAAGAGGAAGAAGTTGCACAAATAGTACCAATTTCTGAAGAATTTAATGAAATTGAAGGTATAGTTCCAGTAAAGAAAGAAGAAGAAAAACCAGAAATAATCCCTACTCCTAAAGAAAAGGAAGAACCAGAAATACCACTTATTCCTAAAGAGGAAAAATCTGAAGAAATAGTTCCAGTTACTGAAATAGAAAAACCAGAAATAATCCCCATTCCTAAAGAAAAGGAAGAACCTGAAGAAAACATTCCTCTTACTAAAGAAGAAAAATCAGAAATAATAGATGAAATAATTACTACTGTGAAAGTTGAAGGAAAACTTGAAGAAGAAGTGATTATAAGCAAAGAGAAAGAAAAACCAGAAGAATCACCTACTAAAGAACCTGAAATAGCACCTACTGTTATAGAACACCTGGAAAGTAAAGAAAGAGTACCAATAACCAAAGAAAAAGATGAAATTAAACTGCTTGCTAAAGATGAGGCAATTATTAAGAAGAAAGAAGAACCCGAAGAAAAGCCAGCAGACATAGTCTCTGTAGTTAAAGAAGAAAAACCTAAAATAATTCCCTTTCCTATAATAAAGGAAGAATATAAAGAAATAGTTCATATTACTAAAAAGAAAGAAGTTGCAAAATTAATACCAATTTCTAAAGAATATAAGGAACCTGAAGAAACAGTTGCCATAACAAAGGAAAAAGAAAAACCAGAAATAATTCCTTCTCCTAAAGAAAGGGAACCTGAAGACAAACCAGAACATGAGAAACCCGAAGTAAAGTTCTCTGTAAAAGAAATAATGGAGAAAACAGAAATAACACATACTTTGAAAGAAGAGAAGCATAAAGAAGGAATCAAACCTTCAGCTAAAGAAGAACCTATAAAAATGGTACCAATAACCAAAGAAGGAAAAGTACCAGGATTAGTATATAAGGAAGAGGTCGAACATGAAGAAACAGTTCCAATAACCAAGGAAGTAGAAGAGGAATTTGAAGAGAGAGTGTTTATAATCAGGGGCAAAGAAAAACCAGAAATAGTACCTATTGTTAGAAAAGTGGAAAAACCTGATGACAGTACCCATATGTCCACAGACATAGAAAAATCTAAAAAACTGGAAATAACACCTTCTGTTAGAGAAATAAAAGAAATCATAGAAAGAGTTTCTGTAAAAAAAGAAGATGAAAAATATAAAATAACTTATACTGTTAAAAAAGAGGAAAAGCCTGAAAATTTGTTACGTATATCTAAGGGTCTAGAAAAACCTGAAAGAGTAGTAATTTTACGTAAAGTAGATAAACCAGAAACATTACTTGCTACTAAAGAAGATGAAATAGCTGAGAAATCAACAATGTCAACTAAAGAAAAAGAAGAACTAGACAAATTAATATTTCTTCCAAAACAAGAAGAAAAACCTGAATTTGTCCACATAACGAAAGAAGAGAGACTGGAAACGTTGCTTTTTTTCTAAAGATGAAGAGATTCCTGCTGAAATAGAAAAATGTATACTTCCTCTCGAAAAAGAAGAAGAGCATATAAGTAAAGAAGTATTAAAAACAGATATGATGTTGGATACTCTTAAAACAAGACCTGATAAGCAAATAACTTTAACAAAATTAAAAGAGAAACAAGAAACAGAAATAGTTTTACCTAAAAGAGAGGAGAAACTTGAAACTGTAGTAACTCTAACTATGGAGGAGGATAAACAAGAGATAATAAGTGTAGCTGAAAAAAGACGTGGAGAAGTTATTAAGCCTAAGAAACTTACAGAATCAGTATCAGATACCAAACAAGGCAAGTCAATACAGGAAAGATCTGAAACAAAACTAGCCCCTATGGCAGGAAAAACTTTGAAAGATGAAAAGAAACAAATAAAAGTTGAATACTCGCAATCATTTAAAGATATAAAACATACAAAATATCTTAAAGAAGTTCTTGAAGATGCTTTTTTAAGAGCTGAGAAAACTGATGATGATTTGCTTCAAGATGATGAAAGTGCAAAAAAATCATCTGAAGGAGATATTTTATTTGAACAAGAGACAACTGTAGGTGTTTCTTCAGAGAAATCATCGGGATTCTCTTATACTGTTGAATCAAGAATGAAAGAAGAATCCAAGAGTATTGAGTTATATGAAAGAGAGGGGGCAGTCAAAAGTATTGAAGACTCTATAAGACCAGATGGCCAGACTGGTGATGCTTGGATTACATCTAAGTTATATGTTGAATCTCCAAAAGATATTGTACAAGTAACATATGATCACCGTGAAATAAAACAGCTAGTCAAGAGTTCCCAGTCGGCAGAGAAAATAGTACTGAAGGAATCAATTCAAGCTCTAGAACCAGAGAAAGAAATCTGTGAGTCTGATGATCATTTTCCTGGACTACATGGACCAGGACAATTTTCAATGGTTTCTGATAATGAAAAACTAGGATATCGCATACACCCTCCACCAGATAAAGATTCTTCTGATGATGATTCAAAATTTTCATTTCCAACTGAAATATACGTGAGGACCATAGTTAAAAGTGGTATTTCTCCAGAAGTTACCTCAGTTTCTGAAGGTCTTCCAAGTTCAACAAGCTCTCCTGTTTGGAAGAAAGCTTTGTCTGGAAAATGTGAATTTGAAGAGATATTTGATGGCGCTTTAAGTAGGGAAATGATAAAAAAAGATGATGAAAGCATTGACCGTATGGAGGAACTAGATAGTACTGAATTTATTAAAGATCCAATGAAGTACAGCATCCTTCATCTTAGAGAAACACCTGATACATACACATCAGAGAGGGAGCAGTCTATGACTGAAAGCTTGGATGCAATTAGTGACGATATTCTACCAAAAGACAGCTTGCCGTCCTCATCTCTAGTACATTCTAGAACAGACAGTTTCCTAGAACCAAAAGCTGGCGACGTACCACAAGAACAAGACTATGGAGCAAGGTCAGGAGACGTTCTGTTTCACAGAGCTGCAGACATGGACGTATTTTCACTATACAGTGACATTCACATGCCTTCTTCAGAAAAAAGAGATCAGAAAGGTTTTACAGTAACTAGGAGCTTTGTAGTAGAAGGAAAAGTTATGGAAAGCCCGCTTGTAGTTGATAGCTTGTCTGGAAAAACTGCCAGCATGTCATATTTTACAGATGACGTAAAACCTCCTGAACTACGTGTGGTTGCCAAAAGATTTAAAACCGAAGAATTTCCAAAAATGTTTGAAAGTTCCACTGAAAAAGACAGTACAAAATTTGCAATACAATATGCATTTGACAAGTCTAAATCAATCGATGAAGTAAAATCATCTTTTGCTGGCCTGACTAGTGATTCGTGTTTGAGTTTGGAAACTGGTCAAACTGATAAAGAAAGGCCAGCAGAAGAAGACGGTGCTCAGCAAAAAAAGTATGAAACTTTTATAATCCAACAGAAAACGTACACACCTTCGGAGGATGAGAAAAAAATCGAAGTATCAGGATTTTCAGAAGAGAAATATTCAACCGAACCTATTCAGTTAGTTAGTTGTACCTCACATACTGCAACTACAACTATCGTTCATACAATGTCCTCCCGTACCGAATTATCAAAAGAATTTAGATTAGAATCTTGGGATAAACCAATGGGTCTTCCAACACCACCAGATCCAATAGAAATTGCTGCAAGGACTGTATCAAAGACGTCTGGGAAGAGCTCTACTACTGTAAGAACTTCAACACCAAAAAAGATTTTAGAAAATGGAAGGAGATCTCCAAACGTCACTTTTAAGACTGCGCATTCTCCAAAAAGTGAGAAGACACTTGGTGTAGGAAAATCCAAAGTAGAGAACAATGAAGTATTACCGGAACCAGTGTTTCTGGACTTGGCTTATGTCCCAAACCATGGTGATCCTCAATATTGTGATGTGGACTTTTTTAAGAAGGTACGAGCGCGTTATTATGTGTTTAGTGGTACAAATCCCAGTAAGGAAGCTTTTAATGCCTTACTGGAAGCTAAGAAGAGCTGGGACGATAAGGACGCAGAAGTTACTATTATTCCAACCTACGAAACAGACACTTTAGGTTATTGGATCGCCCTCAACCAACAGGTTCTGGCGGCAAACAAGATCGAAGTGGCGCCATCTGCTAGCAGATGTACCATCAGCCTTCAAGATCACGAGACCTCGTGTGCAGCCTATCGTATGGAATTTTAAGCTTTCCCGATACTTTATGTTTTCCTAAGAAACTGATAAAGAGCCACCTCCGCTGTTTTACTTTCTGTAATCTATGTTGTTAATTTGTTCTGTCGATAAAGTACTAACATAACGAAACATATTCTCAGTGTTAGTTCAACATGGTTAGTTAGAGTTCATACTAAGAAATGTTGCTCTTTGTTGGGTTTATTTTTTGGAATAGATTTTTCTTACTCATATAATTTAATAAATACCCCAAAACAAATTTTATACATACGCGTATGAAATGTGAACTACTAGACTAAATAATAACAAATAAAAGTCGATCCTGCATACTACAAATATTAAAATCAGCGAAGTATAGGAAAGGAGCTTGTATAATTACCTCGAATTTCTTTAAACACCTCTATAAAGAATTGAACTTTATTAAATATGCAAAACCTTTAAACTAAACTGTTTGACACGCTTTATCGTGTGTATGGACTTAAATGTCATTTGTCTTGAATTTGAAGTGTCTTTATTAATGATTACGTCACTGTGATCTTATCAAAACAAATAACGTCACTAATAACTGACATGTTATAGTACCGTAGTGCTACCTATTGTCACTTGTTGAATTTTTCCTTTTCAACCGATTCTCCTTGTATAGTTAACTTCCAAGATATTTTGAAAGGCAAGTATTATACCTTGTCACGTCCATATATACAGTAGGTAGAAAACATTTAATCTGTACACATTTCTTCCGTGGTTTAACAAGCACTGTCCAGTTTAAAATAGAAATTTGACGATCCGCATCTTGCTCATTTTTAACTTGTAGTAACTTGCATACCGGAACCAATTTCCTGTTATGATTAGAACAACTCACGATACCAGGCACGGAATTTTGATTCGTTTATCATCATTTAAGCATTTAAAAAAAAAAAGACAAATTATCAGTCAAGGTAATTAAAGGTATTCGTGAGCTTTTATCTGTTTTAAAAATAGTTGGGACGAAGAATTTAGACTAACTTTGGATGGATGCTAATTAAGAATGTACAGTAATATAGACGCTTGTTGTTATTTACATCACGTAAAGATACGCAGTTCTTCCAAGAACAACTTCAGGGTGGGAGTTTCAAGTGTTTAATACAATTTGGTTTGTTAGTATTTCTCATACTCTGGTAGTTTTGTCAAATAATAAAATTATGTTAAGAAGCGTTTGTTGGTTCTTTGTGCTTTAGTATCTGTGACGTAGAAGTTTATAATTTATGACATTGAAAAATGGTAGAAAACCTTGTAGTATATTGAGTAGATGCTTGTTTGTGTATATATAAAATACCGGGGTTTAAACCAAATCTCACCAAGGCTTCCCAATTAATTTATGCCATTTCTGATTTGTCTATAATACCCAGTTTTGTTACTATATATATATATATATGTATATATATTCATGTATACGTTCCTTTGTTGGTTCTTGTTGTGAACATGGTGATAGTGTTGAAGGACAACACAGCGTTGTTATTGTTACAAGAGCAATGTATTAAATATTTTAGCAACTTTTGTAAATAATAACTAATGTATACTTTTTCATAGAAAGAGTGTAATATAGAATAGCCAAGCTAAAGTGTGAGAATTGTAAATGAAAGTTGGGTAAATTTAATAGCTTAATGTGTGCTAATAGGAAAATATAAACAAAATTAAGTTTAGTGCCATGCCATGGACTAGCCTTGCTCAAATGACGAATTTTTCTTGTTATTGTAATCAAAATAGATTAACCCTGTTATTGATACTCAAGATAATAAACCCCCTACGTACTAAGTGTGTTTTTTTGTTGAATTAAAAAGTCGTGCTTCCTTCTGTTATTTTCTTGGTTGTCACTTCAGATCATAACAATTTAGACACCAAAAACTTAAGCCTTTTTGTAATAACTTTACAGTTTTGGTTGTTTAAAAACGTTAAACAGCGAAAACAATTGACTTCTGTTTTTGTCTTCCATTAACATATGTGTTATCAAGTGAGCCTGTTTACCTGTGGTTCTCAACTTGCTTTAAAACCGCTATTGTAGGAAAAGCAGTTCAGCTTCAAGTCCCTAATCTTACTACATCGAGAGATGATTTATAATTTAAATTTTCCTTTCAAAAGATACTTAGCTTGTTTACTCTTACAGGCTACATTAATCTTCCGATTCACAGACTGAGTCGTTTAGTGTTCATTACAGAACCTGTAAAGCTAACCTTTACGAAGGTTGTGAAACATGGAGTCATTCTAGGCCAATATCGATCTCACTCGCTACCACAGTCGACTCGTCACCAGACATTGTGTTGGTGTGGTAAAACAGCACGTGAACCTACTACACTCTCGCTCGCAACATTAACGAGCCTACTTATTTTTAAGATGAAATACGCTTTTTTTTTACTCTGAAACTTAAGTCACATATCTATCGTAACGTAAAACAAAGTGCTTTGTTGAAAAACAAAAATTCGTCAGTTTGTAGTAAACTCGTCGGTTCCCTGTGATTAAAACCAACTAATAAATTTAACGTTATTGATTCAAAAATCAAAGGTACAGTGTACTGGAAAGATGTGCAATTTGCTAGTAAAGTAACAAAAACATTTTTCTGCGTGTTTGACTCTTGAATAAATTTTTCAATTTTACTTTATCTTGAATTAGACGGCAGTAGGGAGAATCGGACAAGCCATATGTAACGCTTCTACTGAGTAGAAGTCCAGCTGTAGAAATAGAAAATGCCTTAATTTTTATTAGTCTTCGAAGAGGTAAAATACTTGGGTAGCTTCAGCGAGGATTTAACATAGGTTACAAACAGTTTCTAAAGACAATCACACATTTAGGCCTCACCTTTCTCTCAATTCTTTCATGCCTTGTCCGTCGCTTCCGTAGATGACCACTTCAAAAAATCGACGAACCTTCCAGGTGCGATTTTTCCAGTTTCAGTGCTAATGCTGCTCAATTTCATCTTCCACGTGTCATTATTACGTACCATAAGTTCCATTTCGCGTTACTTCAAGCTTTGAAATACATTGTTAGCACCATAGCCAGTTCTGTTATCGGTTGACGAGTTCGGGTGTTCCAACTGGTCATCAACAAGCTTACGAAAAAAAAAATATATGTATATTCAATTTAAATGTTAACGTAGAACACCAGAGGCCGAAACTTTGGTAAATGAAAGAGAAAGTCTGTGAAATATCAGTGATAATGGTTTCCTTCAGGTTTTTTGTTTTGTTACTTTATGTTAGTAACATAAACTCCAATTATGTTATTGTGTGATTTGTGTTGATTAAAACTTGTGTTCATTGCACAGCGCTATGTTACTGTAAACCTCAAAGATGGTAATAAATTATGCTTTTTTAAAGGTCACTTGACTGCTGAATCTAAATACACTTCAGAAAATAAGGCTCTGTGTTTAGTATTAAAAAGAGAATTTATATTAAAAACAAGAGACATTTTCTTATGATAACAGACGAATATTTTCTTCGTTTAACTGTGCAAACTGTTCAAACCAACTGTTCTTTCAATTAATTTAAAAACATGTTTATCTTAGCAAGTTGCTAGGCCTAAAAATATAAATCTTTCATTGAACAATTTACAGAATCAACAATATTAAACATCACCCAAACTACGATATAAGTAAAAAAACACGACAATTAAACTCTGACTCGTATTTACCTTATAAAGATACTATGCCTAATCAACAAAACATTCGTAGTTATTGCTAATTTTGACATATCCACAAACATTAATCAGAACTTTTTGAAAGCTCAAATAATTTTCATAATTATTATTTATTATTGAAAACAACATTCATTTCAACACAAAAAAAAATTACTTTATCTAACATTTAATTTAAACTTATAGTGAACTGTAGAAAAACAATCGAAAAAACACGAGTATAGAAATTACAAATTGTACGGTTGATTATAAACGAGCTGGCTAACTTATGGAAATTATCTTGTTATTTCTTACAATTCAACATGTTTTTATTTTAATTTCACAGTTGGAATGAAAATTCCAAACTTTTCACCATTCATCAAAATTTTATTTAAAAATAATAAAAAACCGTTTAGAGACATCGATTTCTTCACTTAGCTGAATAATTATAAAATGTGTAATTCAGTAAGCAAGCATGATGAAAAAAATTAAAAATGACGTCAAACCCTTAAAACGTATCAAACAGTGTGTTTTAGGTGAAGACGACATGACGTGATATGTCTGTGATACTAAATAAGACATCTACACGTATAAACAGTGTATTTTAGATGAAGACGACTGACGTGAGTTGTCTGTGATACTGAATAACACATAAACACGTATCAAGCAGTGTGTTTT
>NW_013672314.1:12041-13335 GCF_000517525.1 Limulus polyphemus
TGAATATGATTGAAATTTTTCATTTTTTTCTGAAAAGGTGGTGTCTATTTACTTGTGACCACGCTGTGTACATGGATTATAAAACAGATTGATAAAATACAAATTAAGATTACAAATAACAAATTTTATTAGTTTACAAAACTGTACATATACTTAACTAGATCTTGTACAGGTAGCATTCTGGTATTCATGGTTACATTATATGAACCTTTCGTGCTTTTGCTGCTGCAAATGCTTCAATTAAACTATCAAAATTTAAGGTATTAAGTACATCTTTTTCAACACTTAATATTGCCAAGTTACTAAGTCGTTCTTGAATCAGTGAGGTTCTCAAATATGTAAGAATTAATTTCAGCTTGCTGAAGGACCCTTCACAACTAGCAATAGAAACCACAATTGGTAACAAAATCTGCAATGCAATTCTTAAATTTGGGAAAACATCTTCACCATATGAAATTATAAATGTTAGCAAATCAGTTGCAACCATTGGTTCAGGAAAGTCGGTCTGTGTTCTTTTACTTATCAACATTCTACACTCTTCAATTTTTCTGTACAATTCTGGTCCATCAATATCACCTCTTTGCTAAGTCAGAACATTTTTCTTGCAATTTTCCGTCTTCGAAATCTCCAGAAACAATATTTTGCACATCTAGTAGGAATCTAAACCGTGAATCTAAATCTAGTAAGCGAGAAAATCATCCTGTTATTTTTGTAATCGAGCGATCAATAACATCCTTCATGATGCGATAAATTTCCTGTTCAGCAGTCAATCCAGCATCAGCTGCATTTTCACCTGGCATTCGTTTACGACGTATTTTTCCTCTTTCAGTGGTCAATCCCCATGTTTCATATTGATTCTTGCCCACTTTAAGTGCTTCTTGACAGGACTTTTCACGTGATTATATCAATTTCTTTTTCAAAGAATCAAGATCACCAGCTGCTTCTCTAAAATTCATTTTTGGGTCCTGAAGACGTTTCTGCACTCGATTGATAGATGATAAAAGATTTCTCCAAAAATGCAAAAGTACAAGAAAATCAAATGTAAGCATGCGTTTCAGAATATTATGAGCACCACATTTTGTTTCAGCCGTGTTGCCATCCTCACTAACAGTCCTAGCAATTCATCCAGTTTTTCATGTACAACTTTACTGCCTTTTCTCTTGCACTTCACCATGTTTCTGATTCACGCTTGACAGAGATCATAAGCTCCTGCTGCAGTTAGTCCCATTGAATTGTTGAATGAGCAAAGAAATTATAAATGGCTTCAATTATACCAAAAAAGGTATAATTGATG
>NW_013672314.1:14335-15282 GCF_000517525.1 Limulus polyphemus
ACCATCGAAGCTGCAAATTGTGCACGTCTTTTGCGTCCCTGTGCCACACTTTCTTTTTTCAATATAATAGGCTAAAATAATAAATTAATAAATACTGACTACACTATTTAGTTGCATCATGCAAATTGTCAGGTGAAAGGAAGCACTCTACTTTCCTAAGTTCCTAACCACAAATTATATTTAAATTATACAATTATAGTTGCAACTCAGGACTAGTTAGGCACATCTGGACCTGTTTTCACTGCCATTATTTAGACCACCCATACTCATGTTAATTAATGTGACACAACAGTAAGAAAATCAATGCAGATGAGTGTATATGCTGGTAAATCATGCTTATGAGCACCATATAAATTACTGGCAGTTGCTAAATCACATTTAAAAACTCGATAGGTTTAACTACACGAACACTACAGGAGACAAGTCTGAAATTGTTCGAATGAAAATTACACACACTGTGGAGAAGGGTGTAATCATAACATAATATAAGCTTAGAGTCTCAAAGGCTATATTTAACATTAAATGTTTTGATAGAATGAGAAAACTTAAATATAGGCTAACTAATTAGTGGTGCTAGATTACAGTTCCTAGATTACGTCGCTAGTACATCTAGATCTAACATTAATGTTAGACCTGTTATTTCCATCTTTTTGATCTTAGGTTTGGATCTAGATGTAATAATAATAATAATGACAGAAATTTAGCTTTATACAACTAAACTAGATCTTAGATTTGGGTGCATAAATTGAAAGCACCTTGTATTGAATCTACCCAGATCTAGATATAACTCTGCCTCATCAATTCTAGATTTAGATTTATTAGGCCTAACTTTTAGAACAAATGTTACATCCAGATATATTAACTTAGTCAGTAGATCTGTCCCAGTTCAATGCCTAATTTAATAGTTAGTATAGGTCTAAGTATGCCTATAATACAGGCTACAATTT
>NW_013672314.1:16188-18459 GCF_000517525.1 Limulus polyphemus
ATACGTCAATTCGGTCTCACTGTATTTCAGTGGGTGGCTTTTAAAAGTTAAAACTGCAAGCCTAATACACACCAATAACGTAACACTGTGTCGTATGTACTTAACGTAGGACAGTTGCGCTATATCCTAGGGGAGGGCATAATTATTAATAGGCATTAATAGGCATTATAGGCCAGAGGAAATTTTGCGCCTCTTCACACCTGCGCCCGGGGGCAACTGCCCCCTCTTACTACGCCACTGATCAAGCTGTACTCAAAAATATCTGATTACAAGAAATAGAAATACATCAACATTATAAACAATGTACATTACATCGAAAGAAAACGGTTAATAAAAATTCGAGTATAATTCTTAATAAAAACTTTAAATGTGGTTGCTTTGTATTGAAATTTGAGCTATATGCTCAACATAATAATGTAATGCATATTTTTAATTGAAAAAATAATTGGATTAACTGACAAAATTTAAAACCTCGTAGTTGAAATCGTGGAATCAAAATAACTAAGCAATATGAACCTGTATATAAAAAAATGATAAATAAACGGGGAAACTTATAGCTCCAAGTAACAACAACTGAAAATGAGATATTTAAGACATAAAACGAAGAAGATTGACAGGAAGGTGGTTCCTTGTCAACTTCATATAATTGTCAGATATTGTCGAAATGCAAGCATATCAAATACGTGTATATGAAGACGTAACATGAACAGAAATCCTTACTATATACAAAATGAAAATTAAACATTTGATACAAGATTTACCCGACTTAGACTTAATTTGCATCTGAGACTTCTGTCACCCTGGAGCGGCAGTTACTTCCTTTCTTTAATTAATGTATTATATAAATTTACTCTAAAGTAGATGATTAAGTAAGATTTACTTAATGTCACACCACACGAAAAAAATCAAACAAAATTTCTATATCTTTCCTGTTTCTTTTCTTTTTCATGAACTTTGTTGAAAAAAAAAATTAAAAGGTTTGGTCAATTTTTATCACTTCATAAAAACACTAATTACTAAGGTTTAGCCAGGTCATTTAACAAAATAAAGTAAAAATATGATAAGCCACACAATTAATATTGCAATATTATCATACAATGTGGTTTTTCATTCATTCCAAAAGTTTACTTTAAATTGAATGTTTCACTTAATTTTTCATTTTATCTAATCAAAAAGTGAGAAATTTTATGAGACAATTATACACAATTTACTCCTTTTAGTGCTATGGTCGTGCCATCTACATTTGTTAAGAAGCGGCAATGGAAAATTTAAAGATATTTATTTGAAAATTCATTTTTATCGCGTCATAAGAGCTCTAACTAAAATGTTAAATCACTTTATGAAATTATCTCTTATAGTTTATTAAGAATTCAATTAGTATCATCTTTAAAAATATATTCATCATCCCTTTGCCGTCAGTGTATTATCCTATTTCACAGCGTGTAAACTACGTAATAACTATAAATACAATAATGTGAAAACTACAAAACTGAGCTACTTAAAATTGGGAGGAAAAATTATCCCTACTTTGGCATATCACAACTAACTATAAATTTGCTTGATTTAATAGTGTTAGTTACCAGAAAGGCTTACGTTTGACTTTAAAGAGACGGTGATTTAAAGAGTTAATGCGGAAACATAGATCATTTAAGACAAAAGAACAGAAATAATGTGTCAATGTAAAACATGTAGATTTTTAATTTCTTTCTTGAAAGGGTATCATTTCAGTCCATCGGATCCTCATTAAAAACTTTAAATAACTATTACAATTTTAAATAACTTTTTTTGCTTAACGAAAGGTGGTCGGCCAAGGGAACTCAGTGTCAGTGCATGATGCTATGAAAACAATTTTAGTGACTACAAGCACAAATTATTAAGAACTATAAATAAATAATACATCACAATATTTTTTCATGACATATATATATCATATTTGGATTAATAATCATAGTTTTACTACCATTTGGTCGTTTTACTTATGCCTATCGCATTTTTAGAAATTATCCCTCAGTGGCTAACGGTAAGCCCAGGAGCTTCTAACGTTAAAATTTTGGGCTCGATCTCTGTAGTTGGCACAAGGAAGGTAGTCCGTTGTGCAGCTTTGCGCTTAAACAAGCAAACAAAAAACATCAACAAAAGAATCAACATTTTCTGCAAAATCCTAACCATATTGATAAAAAAATTTGTGTTCTGTTCTAGTATGAGTGTGTTTCTTTTTTTAACAATAGGTACGAAAGTCATGAAATAATGTGAAATATACCTGCTTATCCT
>NW_013672314.1:19311-24039 GCF_000517525.1 Limulus polyphemus
CAAATCTTGAAATGACGTTTACTTAATTGACACCTATTAATATATATTATAACATCTTTCTTGTCTTATCACTTTTCCTTTGCGAGTTTTGTAATTATACAGTAAACGATACATTTCTTCAGCTTTCATACTTATAAAAGGTAAATGCTTGTTTCATGCCTTGACTTTTTATCACTTTCTACTTTTACATTTAGAAGATATCATATATATTTCGAAATTTGGAAAACTATCTATCGTAATTGATAATGTTTCATTGGTTGTTATTGTAATTTTTTTACCTTGTTGCCATGGTAAATATGAAAAGCTGGCGAAATATTAAGTCCAATAGATTCATGATAAAAATCACGATAGATAAGCAATGAGCAAGAAATCTCTTGGTGAAGAAAAGATAGATGTGAAATATTGTTTTGCACACCTTGACTTGAAATTTTTAATGGATTAGATAACATAATTATGAGTAGAGAAAACTTTGGAGTCTAACGCGACTTTTATTATAAATATTCAGCCTATTGAGTCTATTGCTTTAAGCGCTTAATACCACAACTTTAAATTCTTCATCGTGTTTCCATATCTCTGACTTGAAACTTGTATTAACAATAGTATGGGGAAGTATAAATAATTGTATATGTGTATACAGTTTAGTCACTTTAGTGTGATTTTTTCACAATGTCAAAAAAGTTTTCCTGGTGGTGATTTTCTTAAGCATTCAAATAGTTTTTCAAACTTTTTTAATAGGACAAATGTTGAAACATATGCATTATATACACTATAAAATCGTTCATGGTTTAATGAAGTGATTTAAAATTGACAACAATATAATAATTAAAATGTACAAAATAATTAACCATACGTCAGCCATGATAACATGCATCACGATCAGATCACGTGACTAGGTTTTTGTGAGCGCAGTTCCAGGTAAATTAATAACATGGTGTTTGAGCTACGAAGTAGATAAGTTTATTTTTAAGGTTGATTATGTCGTTTTAATTCTGTATGCACTTTTAACTTGTAGTTGCTTGATGTTTTATTATTTATTTTTATGACAGCTTGAAAATTATGTATCTTAAAATAAACATAGTAATATGAGGTAGTGTTCTTTGTTTCACGTTAGTGTTTAAGTTAACACTACCACTCTTTAAGTTAAGTTACTGAGTTAGTATTAGATATTATTAGGCCTACAGCCAGAACAGGGACTTACTAAAGGAGATCGTGTACTGATAGGCTACGCCTTTACCGCGTGCTTGAGACTTGTGTTAAGCCTAACATTATGATTAACAAAATGATTTAATTTCGACTCATTGAGACTGAAGTTCGTATCACTGTTTAAGTTTATACACATAAACACGCACTTTTTGGCTCAAATTGATTTACATTCATAATAGTAACAGCTTTAGTTTGGTAAACGACACTAAACAGTGCAAATTAAAATAAATAAAAGTACCACTAACAGAACTAGATTATTTCATTATGAAATTGTCCTATTGGAAGTATTTCATTTATCAGTATCAAATTATATTATTTCTAACTTCTTCTAGTAGTAGTATTACTAAGTAACTAAAGCATTAATTTGTTGTAGTAGAGGAAGTGTCAAATATTAAATACATGTTTAAAGAGATTATAATGTCATTGTATAGGTCATTAGTTTGGCCACATTTGGATACTGTGTTCATTCTTGGGCTCCTTACCTGAGAAAGTACATTAAATTGTTGGAAAGGGTTCAGAGGAGGGCTACTACTAGGATGATATGTGATACCATACGAGGATGGGTTAAGCTCTCTGAACTTTTTTTTTTAAAAAAAGAAGAGTTAGAGGGGATCTGATTGAAGTATTTAAAATTGTAAAGGGAATTTATAGTGTTGGTGCAACATCTTTTTTTTGTGTATTCAGTGGTGAGAATGGTAGGACTAAGAGACTCAAACATAAATTTTTGCAGAGTAGAAGTCATCTTCAGCTGAGACAACTTTATTTCTCTGACACTAACATGGCAGTTGGCCTTTGGGATGGGTTGTTTTCTGATGTGGTAGTGGCAGTAATTTAAGGGAAAGCTTGATAAATATTTGAACGATAATGGTAGGCTTTGATCTTTTTAGTATTTGGTTTAATTTAACAGATAGGACAGCCTAGGTGGACCAAGAGGTACCTTGTTGTCCTTTAATGCTATGTTAAATACTTTCATGTGTATATAGCCATATCATTGGTTAAAACAGAAGTCTTACAGACAGTCAAATTCAAAGCTGCATGTTTAGGTTGATTTACACTACAGTCTTGTGATGTGTTTGCAGAATATGGAAAATGAGTTTTAATTTTGAGAAACTAAGTAAGTCACCAGTGTTACATTAATTTAAAAAGGATTTATAGTGACAGAAGAATGTATCTAATGTCAGTAAGAAAGCTTTATTGTAATTATTAACATTTGTTGAATGTTTAGAGCAGAAATTTAGTGATTTTGATATAAAAATATTGAAATAAATAGCATAAGGCTGGTGAGGCCTTACATGAAATTGTTCCTTTATTACAGGAGAGATCAAACATTCGAGAAACTTTGTAGGGGATTAATCTTCCCATGGGTTGTCTGTTTGAGTGGCAGGAAGAAAAAACAGGGGTTTCATTGCGAGTATGTGATGTTTATTAAATTTATAAAAAAAGAATTTACTCATGTCAGTTTCTCTTCTCATCTTATAGAGAGAAAATATAACTGTCACAAGTGAAGATGCATTTTACAAAGAATTATTGGAATAACACTTGTTCTGACTAGTTGCCTTTTCCCACATTTATTTCCTACTGAACCTACACTCTTCCTTGTAATTGTGTGAATTTTTATTCACATAAACTACATCTCGCATGTTGTTTTGGAAGAACATGGTTGACTATGGTGTTATTAAATTCTTTAGTCCCTGCTGAAATGGAACAACTGAACCCTGGTCGTTGCTAGGTTACAGTGCTAACTCTTACAAACTATGAGATAAGATGGCTAAGCACTGTGGTGAAAATGGTAGGCTTGACCAAATAAAACTTCTCCATTGTCATAAATAACACACCTCTATGTTTTGAGACAAATTATAAAAGGTTGAAACTATCTAATTAATGAAACCCCTAAATAAAGTGTAATTTAGTGTAATGGATTTAAGTGTGACAAGCCTAAATGTATACTTCTCTCAGAAAAAGCTATTTTTTTCTGTGATAAAACTTAGCAAATGGTTTGACATGCTGTTTGAATTTTTTCACATGGATGTTAAAGAATGTATTGACTTGTGTGAATTAGTAGTAGATTCTTCTTAGATGCTGTGCATGGTCAAGTAAGGGTAAGTTGTGCAGTGTATCTTGTGTTATAACTTTATTGAAATACTTAAACTTGTATTATTGTTTTCTTTAAAGTAATAACTTCATTTTTTAGGTTTTGTATATACTGTGTTTTGTGTATAATGAGTTCAGCTGGCCCACCGAAGGGACGGGCTGCTAAAGACAAACCCCAAATGCCACAGTCTCAAAATATAAAGTCTACTACCGAAGGATCCAAAGCAGCAGATGGGCTTAACCCTAAAATACAGGTAATTAAGTACATATGAGATATTCAGTGTAACTTTTATTAACCTTAATAATTACAGTAATGAATTGAACACTTTCATCAGTACAGAACTTAAGAACTCCCTTTGTAGAACAGTGCAGGTGAGAATAAGTTGTCTTAATTCAAAGATCATTAGTTATTAAACATTTACTCAAAATGTGTATTTTTTTTATACGGGTTATCATTTTAATCTTCATGAAAAAGAAGTGTGTTTGATTTATAATGAAAATTATTTCCTGCTGCTTTAAATAGGTTGTATGCTGCACAGAAATATGCATGTATGAACTGAGTTTAATTCCAGGAGAAGGAGCAGATTTATGTAGCCAATATACTCATAAAATATTCTACAGTTTCTTGTTACTGCACATCCAAAGTTAGGCTGTCGTCAAAAGCCCACTAAAGAGTTTTTTGGCTAAAGTTTCAATGATATTTATGTCATCTGGGCACAAGATCACTCAAAATAATTTAAGTGTATCAGGAAAACTATATAAATGATATTGTAAGATTATTTAAACATGATTTTTGGGGGGAAAATTTGTTGAAAAATAACCAAAAAAAAACCCTTTAGTATTATAGGGGGGGCTAAATATTACCACATTGCCCAATTTGTCAGTAAACTTGAATTAACTGAAAAAATAATTAATCATAATGGCAGTATTTCAATTACTTTGATAGTTAGAATAATTGAACCAGCAATAATCATAATTAGTTGATTATTTTTGTAAATAATGGACCTAATCAATTAAGCGGAAAAAATTTGAATTAATCATAAATAACGAGAAATCATAATGACAATATTTTGATTGCTTTGATAGTTGGAATTAATTATTTTTTATGACATTAATTGATTTAGTCATAATTTTGACTAACCAATCTATTGAATGCACATAAATAAAGTTAATTGCCCACATCTAGTGATCAATATCTTTTCATTTGTTTATGCTTGTTAACAGTGGTCAGTACCTTTTCTGCTGTTTGTTTACTATTTAACAGTGGTCAATACCCTTTCATTTGTTTATGTTTACTTGTTAACAGTGGACAATAACTTTCTGTTTGTTTACTATTTAACAGTGGTCAATACCCTTTCATTTGTTTGTTTACTTGTTAACAGTGGTCACTACCTTTTTTGTTTGTTTACTTGTTAACAGTGGTCACTACCTTTT
>NW_013672314.1:24794-27127 GCF_000517525.1 Limulus polyphemus
AATACTATATATATATATATATATATATAATGATTGAAATGTGACTGTATTTTACAAAATACTAGTCTACTAAAACACAGCCAAGACAAGTTACTTTGTACAGACCAAAGGTTAGTTTTATGTTATCGGATATGGTAACATGAGTGCACATTGTTACTTCTGTATGGTTAGCCAGGCACTGGTGGAAGGTCAGTATAATAAATATATATAAATGTATAATGTTATGAATTTATGCTATTTAGTCTAAACATTTATGTTTTTGTGTTATAATTTATGTTCATTTTAGAATGAAAGAGGCGTAATTTATATTTATTTCCTAATGTTTTATGTTGGTTGCAAGATTGGTCAAATCTACCAAACCCGTACTCATTACTGAAAATAACAGATAAAATATAAAGTTTTTCTTAAGAAACATTTGATAACTATCTGAACATTATAAATATTTTGCATGTGAAATTTGAAAATTTTCTCATGCGTAAAAAGACAAGAGAAAAATTGTTTTACAAACCTTAAGACTTAATGAAAAATTTTATATTTTGCGTATGAAAGCATTGTAATGTTTCTGATAAGGTACCAAATTTTGTTAACATTCATTTACTAATTTGAAAGTTATAGCATGAAAACTATAACAAGCACAAGGTTACGAGGTTAGTCCCAGGGACCAAGCCTGTGCTGAAAGAGTTAATAGTGGTCAATACCATCTTGGTTGATTAAGTTTACCAGTTAACAGCGGTTAATACCCTTTCAATTGATTTAGCTTACTAGTAGACAGTGGTCAGTACTCTTTCTGTTGTTTAAGTTTACTAGCTGTGCAATGGTCAGTAACTGTTAAATGATAAATTACACTTGTGTATATTTTTTAGGATTGTGTAAAATAACTTATGACATTTAGAGTGCATAAAAATGGTTTTCTTTAATGTCGTAACTTGTATGATAATATATAACTGTTGTGTCAGTTTGAATTAAACATAAGGCCAGTTAATGTAAAATAGCTCAACAAAATGGAAAGAAACTGTTCATGCTTAAAGAAAGATAGCTAAAACATGTTACTTTCTGTAGCCAACAGCAGAGCAGATTAGGATTGCCCAGATTATAAATGATGCCAACAAAAATGAAGATTTACAGCATAAAGTAGAGCAGGTGAGTGGCTCTTTCATTTTGAATACTTTAATATTCTTTCAAAACATTTGTTAGGCACCTGTTTACTTTTAATGGAGAGTACCTTGGGTGTTATTCAAAATAAGCATTTTAGTTCAATGTTCAAATGTATTTGCTGCTCAAAGTCAGTCTTTTATTATAACTTAATTTGAACTTTTAATGTGTACTTCAGGTTTTTATGTTAAGAAAAAACTGCTTGTAAAAGCGAGTCCAAAAAGTATTATCTTTCTATCACATTTCTAACAGTTTGTTAAATGCTTTGTAGGGAAGGGATGAAACACATTACCTCTGCTTAATCAGACAGGTGGTAGCACTGCATGTGTAGGGATGGTTTGGATTGTTTAGCGAGATGGTATTTTAAATATCTTCTTAATAGGTCATCAGAACTTTACAGTTACCTTTTATAACAATATCTATATCGTGACTGAGTCAAGTTCTAGGAATGTCTGTAAATATCATAGCACAAAATTTGAATTTCTTGTTCTTCTTTCTTCTGCTTCTTTTTTTATCACATAACTCAAAAACCAAAAAAAAATGGTGTCAACCAATTTCACTGAGATGTTATAGTTTCAAACTGAGTATTCACTTTTATAAGTATTATTATTAACTAGTAGAAATTAAAAAATGTATCATAATTCTAGTGTGAACCATGCTATCATTACCCCTTGAAGTTTTTCTTGCTGGAATTACCAACCAATAATAGATGAGCAATAAATATTACACTTGGAACCTCGTTATAGTTGGAATATGGTTATAAATAAAACCTTCCTATGTCTATTGAAACACTGCATTAAGAAACAAGTAAATAAAAAACTTTGTAAAAGAAGGAAGTAAATGTAGGGATGATGTTCACAAAACATTGTTGACCTGATGCTTCCTAACCATTACAGTATCATACTGTCAGTTCACAAAACATTGTTGACCTGATGCTTCCTAACCATTACAGTATCATACTGTCAGTTTGTTCACAAAACATTGTTGACCTGATGCTTCCTAACCATTACAGTATCATACTATCTGATAGTTTGTTCACAAAATATTGTAGGCTTGATGCTTCCTAACCATTACAGTATCATACTGTCTGATAGTTTGTTCACAAAATATTGTTGACCTGATGCTTCCTAACCATTACAGTATCATACTATCTGATAGTTTGTTCACAAAATATTGTAGGC
>NW_013672314.1:27782-39105 GCF_000517525.1 Limulus polyphemus
ACAGTATCATACTGTCAGTTTGTTCACAAAACATTGTTGACCTGATGCTTCCTAACCATTACAGTATCATACTGTCAGTTCACAAAACATTGTTGACCTGATGCTTCCTAACCATTACAGTATCATACTATCTGATAGTTTGTTCACAAAATTTTGTTGCCTTGATGCTTCCTAACCATTACAGTATCATACTGTCTGATAGTTTGTTCACAAAACATTGTTGACTTGATGCTTCCTAACCATTACAGTATCATACTGTCTGATAGTTTGTTCACAAAACATTGTTGACTTGATGCTTCCTAACCATTACAGTATCATACTGTCATAGTTTGTTCACAAAACTTTGTTGACTTGATGCTTCCTAACCATTACAGTATCATACTGTCAGATAGTTTGTTCACAAAACATTGTTGACTTGATGCTTCCTAACCATTACAGTATCATACTGTCTTTACCGTTTAATCTTTATTTATACTGGTGTGAAATATTTATTATACAGTATGAGAACCAAGTTCAAATAACTTACTGAAAAATGATACATTAACATTTCATCATACAAGTCACCAGAGCCTTTCCCAGACTTTAAGTTGACATAAAGACACAAAATACATAAACTTTCTCCTCTCTAACTACGTCAATAGTTGTCTATTTATGTATATTCTCCACTTTATCTGGTGCAAAAAGAAGACCTATTGAAATGTAATGCAACAATGTTTTGTGAACAAACTTTACTGCAGCTGCGTAAACTGTAAATAGTCACTAGTAGCTTAGCAGTGACATCATACACAATTCATGGGAGACCTGACAAACTTCTGTAAGTCTGTCTGTGATATGAATTGTTTTGTCACTTTTTATTAAAGACTTCAATAATACATTAGACATGAAACTGTTGACACAAAGTTGACTTTGGGGGAATTCTTGTCATCTGGAGAGAATATTGATCAACTTTATCACATGGATGTTTTAAAATGTGAGGAATCAGTAAAGGTTATAGCCTTTCTTGATTTGCAATGTGTTATAGAATTTTTGTCTAAGTTGTTTCTGAATGAGTTATAAAGTGCTCAGTCATTAAAAGTGTGAAACAGTTAAACCAAAACAATCACATTTTATGGTTTAAAAAATTAAAAAACTGGTTCAAGAAAGAATGTGTTATTCGGCTAAGAGATTTCTGATGTCCAAGAAAATGATCGAGTGTGATGACAAACCATTCATGCATGTTAGTGTGACTGAGCAATTAGAATAAGTTTAAAACACATTGAGAAAACATTTTTGTTTACTATGTAACCAACATAATGTATTTAAAATATATTTTTGGATAAAGAAAGTAGTCGTTTTCTGAATTATTGATATATAATATATGACAGTGTGATATGATTGAAATGTTTGAGTTCTTGTACAGCACTGTTAATGCTCATTATTACTAAATTTGAATACAATATTTTATATGAAAACCATACACATGTTGTAAGAATACAGTTGTATTGTTGTTTTATAAAGATAACTGTCTTTAACAGGTAATGGAGATAACAAATAGATCGAAGGATGATGCCATTATTGCTCTGCATGACAGTGATAATGATCCTGACAAAGCCATTACTTTGCTTTTAGAAGGTGTCCAGAGTGAGGTAAAACTTTATTATAAAATTTAACATGTTTCAGTTTTACAGTATTTTAAAAACTATCCAGAGTACTCAAATGTTGATATTCATATGTAATTATGTACGTCTTAAATTTCTTGTTTTATTTAATAATTTAAGGTTTTTGAGGACTTTACTGACCTAAGATGCGAACAGACAAGGGCAGTATATGCTATGTTTTATCACCAGTATAACTTTGACCAAATTGACCCGAGACTTGAACAATGTGCATATGGTGGTGTTGTTATTATAACTTTGACCAAAGTGACCCGAGACTTAGACAATGTGCATATCGTGGTGGTGGTGTTATAAGACCCAGAGGGACTGAGGGTTAAACAGTGTATACAAGTGGTTCTGTTATTTTACTTTGACACAAAGTTGCTTGAAATATGTCAGGGAAGACATATTGTCTCAAGTAAGCAACAAGTTTATCACGAGTTAGAATATCAGAGATTATAAAAGTTGAGAAAATATCCATAACAATTAAACTAACTGGACACATTATCCTTAGATATCCTTCTGGGGGGTCATCTCAACAGTTACAGTTGTGCTAATGAGGTTTTCTGGTTTAGCGTATATACAGTTATTTTGACTAATTAGTAGATTATCAGACAATATCTCAGCTTAGTCTCAAGTAAGCAACAAGTTTATCATGAGTTAGAATATCAGAGATTATAAAAGTTGAGAAAATATCCATAACAATTAAACTAACTGGACACATTATCCTTAGATATCCTTCTGGGGGGCATCTCAACAGTTACAGTTGTGCTAATGAGGTTTTCTAGTTACTAACTGGACACATTATCCTTAGATATCCTTCTGGGGGGTCATCTCAACAGTTACAGTTGTACTAATCAGGTTTTCTAGTTTAGCGTATATTCAGTTATCTACCTAGTTAAGCACAGCATCTTTACATTTCTTCCTGTGTTCTTCACTTTGCTCTACGGTTTCCTTGAGGTCTTGCTGTTAACTAAAATAGGAGAAGCCCGTGAAGGTTAAAGGGAACGTGTGGACTGTATCCAACCAGTAAGATGGGTAGTTGTGTCCGTGGTCAAAAATTGTATAAAAAATACTATATAATGAAGTTTATGGTTGAGGAGATCATAATATAAAAAATCCTTTAAACTCACAATTTGAAGATTCATAAAATTTTAAATGTGGTGTTTTTGTCTACATATATAAAGAAGTCTTTTGGTGATTTGTAGGTGTTGTTGAAGATTAATATAACTAGAAACTGATAGGAGTCCCAGGTGTTCTTACTAAGAATGAAGACTGGTTGATTATCAAAAGTTATATAATATTGAAATGCTTATTGTAGGTTTGTTTTCAAAAACTTCACATACTTTGAAATCAGTTTCATGGAGGATATTAAGATCTCCAAAGGAATACTCTGATATCCTTGTAACAAGAGTGAATATGGATTTTTTTTACCCTAAATAATTTTGCCTTTTATTCTTTAATTTAAAAATTTACAAAATTCTACATAAGAGCAGTAATTACAGTATCATTTTTACATTTTGAATAAATGACTTCTTGAAATACTCCATTCCAAAATTTCATTAATCCTCTCCCAGCAGGCTCGGCCAAGTTTGTGACCCCAATTCACCTTTATAGTTTCCATAGTATAACTTCTAGTATATTTTGTGTATAATCATGAAATTTCACATGCTTTCAGTAAGCAGTAAGTCTTTTGTAGACAAAAAGAATAATAATTTTTAATGATGTATTTCCACTAAAAATGTCTGTGAACATATGGAGTCAAAGTGTTGACTCTCTTGATTGCAAATTGTCAAATTTGATTTGTATGATCTCTAAAACTTTATATTTTATCTGTTATTTTGTCTACCCTAAATCTGTCAGAGGTTGGTCAGTTTGACTGACCTCGTAACCATCATAAAAGAAAAAGAAATAAATCGAAATTACCCTTTTTATTTCCATCTAGAATGACTTTAAATTGTAATATGAAACAACATTTGTTTATCCCAAATAGCTTTAAACTAGTAACTGTCTCTACTTAAATTTTATTATTTTATTGCCATTTGAACTGTATCTAACTAATATTACTGCGACATAAGTTGTAAATCACTGGGTGAGTGTGTAGCTCATGTTACCCCTATTGAATTATGTAATGCAAGGGCTACTCTCTAGTTGCTTGTGAGCATACCTCATGAAAATTTTTATTACTATTTATTTTACCTAATCTAACCCAAAAGTTTCTAATTTTTACATTTTAGTTACTTTTATAAGAATATATAAAGGAAACACATAAAAACAAGAAATGTAGTAACTACCTAGGTCTTTATATTTTTTTAAACTTAACCATACTTTTTATACTAATAGGGCTACTGCACTAAATAATTTTTATTTAATTAAATAATGCACCAAAGAATACAGAATAATAACATGCAAAAAGTAGACAATGTTATATAACTATCACAACTTTTCTAGCTTTCTGCTTGCAACAAGAGCTGTTAAAAATTCAGCCAAACTCGTAAACCTGTTTCCTGTGCAAATAAAGTTTTAACTGGAAGCAAAATAGACAATTCTCTGTACAGAAAAGAGAGTAATATAATACTTTGTTCTGTAAATTAAAACTTTTGCTTTCTATTGGTTATAAATAATATAGTATTAAATGTCGAAGAGAACTATTAACAATTTCTGAAAGAGAGAATGTGACAGGTGGGTGTGGCAAGAGGGGTCTGTTTTTCTAGTTTATGGCTCTGTAACCAAATAAGATTGATGTCTGTAAAAATTAAGCTTTGCCCGAGCGATGAGAATATTTTAACGAGTAATTTACATTGAATTTTGTACTTCAGTGGGTGGTAAATAAATCAGAAAAGAAGGAATACCTAGAGAGCAAATGTCACAATTGTCCTACTAGGAGAAATTGAGGATTTTTTTTTCTAAGTATTGCCTAATAAAGTACTTTAATTAAATTTTGAATGTAATCCAGTAAAATCTTGTGACATGTGCAGAAAAAGGTGCCTGTATGAAAAGAGTTAAGCTTTATGATCACATCCTCAATTCTAGTTTTAAAAATCCTCCCAATAGCAGATCAGGCACAGTTCGAGTTGTGTCATCTTGCACGTACACTACCTTACAGTTGTGGCATTAGACTGATATTTTTTAAGAATTAGTTTTCTCTGTAGCAGTCATGGTTTTAAATTTGTTGTTACACAAAGTGTGAATTTATTTGCATAAAGAAAATTTATGTAAAAGGTATTAAGCATTAAATAATTGACTTACAGTTTGAGATTGTTCAAAAGACACTTATTTGTGTGGAGAACTTTAAAATATAATGTTTGCTTAGGGAAAATGGGAAACAACTGGCAAAAAGAAGAAAAACCGGCAAGTTTCAGCCCATAAACCTGTGGAACATCCTGTAGCAAACAACACTAGCCCAACAAACAACAAAGAAAACAGAAACAAAGGAGAAAAAAGTAGAGATAGAGAGCCCAAGGAGCGGGATGGATTTCGAAATAGAGGGCCACCTCGCTTGAGTAGGATGGGGGGAGGAAGAAATTGTGAGTGACAATAAAACATTGTTACCACAAAAAATTGTCTTTATAATATATTCAAATTTATCAGTAACTAGGTTTTATATATATAAAAATGACTTTAAAAATATTTTTATTTATTTATTACTGTTAATTTAAAAAAAAGAAATAAAAGCATAAAAATACTGGTTTTGTATCATCCAGGATACTTTTCAGTTTCTACAATAAAGCTTTCTCGATCAAGACCTACTTAACCCTTTTAAGATGGGTCACAGCTGAAAGGCCATGTCATCTCATTTGTTGACTCACATTCAAAATTTTATGGAACTACTATTTCATTAATTTATGTCAATAAGTTTGTTATCAAACTGTAAATTATAATTCAAATTTTAGAACTATACATTACTCAATTTTTTGATTTAAAAGTAAATATTAAAAAAACACAAACTACAATCATTTATCCTAAGTAGCTCTAAGTTCGTAACATTATACATTTATTTATAATTAAATTTTATTGTTTTATTGGCCTTTGAACCGTGTCTAACTACTATTCGTGCTATTATAAATTGTAAATCACTCTGGAAGATGTAAGGTGTAGAAGATTTCTTTAACATTTGGTATTGTCATTTTTAAGAATACTTATGAAGTTGTTACATGGAAGCAGCATTTAGAAACAGAAATGATACAGACATGTTTTTATAGGGTGTAATAATGATACTGACATGTTTTATAGGGTGTAATAATGATACTGACATGTTTTATAGGGTGTAATAATGATACTGACATGTTTTTATAGGGTGTAATAATGATACTGACATGTTTTTATAGGTGTAATAATGATACTGATATGTTTTTATCTATAAAACATATCATTTCTTTATTACACCCTATAAGAAACATATCAGTATCATTATTACATCTTAGTGTAATAATGATACTGACATGTTTTATAAGGTATAATAATGATACTGACATGTTTCTTATAGGGTGTAATAAAGAAAATGATATGTTTTATAGAGTGTAATAATGATACAGACATGTTTTTATAGGGTGTAATAATGATACTGACATGTTTTATAGGGTGTAATAATGATAGTGACATGTTTCTTATAGGGCGTAATAAAGAAAATGAAAAGAATGAGCGTAATTTAGAAGATGGAACGTCAGAACATAACCGTAGACTGCGCACTGGAAGTGAGTTCTTAACATGTGCTGCTGTTTTTTAAAAACAATTATATCATTGAAACAGCATTATTCCTGCCCAGTATAAATATATTTTTTTCATTAAACATGTGATTGTAGATCTGTCGTGTTTAACTTTTTTCTGCCTTGTATATCATATTTTGTTAAGAGTGTGAATGACATTAAATTTTAAACAGTTTTCTCATCTACTACTCATATTACCTACATCCAATAAAATATGGGTAAACTAACAAAAAGATGTAAACTGCTAACCCTAATTTATATTTTTGCCCACCCTCCATTAAAACTGAGAGATTAATGATATTTACTAATTGATGCTCCCATCAGTTGATTACATTTGATTAATCAATTGGTATAGTGTTTATCAAACCATGGTATGTAAAAGCAAAAAAGAAGATTGCTGCCAGTCATTTATTTTCCATCAGCAGCTCAATAAGAAAAAAGTTAGGAGTAGATGCTGTCTGACAGTTGACTTCTGTCTTGATTGGGGTTCAAAAATTAAAACAGACAGTATCTACCATAATTTGTTTTATTTTTGAACCCCAATCTAGACAGAAGTCAACTGTCTGACAGTATCTACCATAATGGACAGTTGACTTCTGTCTAGATTGGGGTTCAAAAATAAAACAAATTATGGTAGATACTGTCTGACAGTTGACTTCTGTCTAGATTGGGGTTCAAAAATAAAACAAATTATGGTAGATACTGTCTGACAGTTGACTTCTGTCTAGATTGGGGTTCAAAAATAAAACAAATTATGGTAGATACTGTCAGACAGTTGACTTCTGTCTAGATTGGGGTTACAAAAATAAAACAAATTATGGTAGATACTGTCAGACAGTTGACTTCTGTCTAGATGGGAGTTCAAAAATAAAACAAATTATGGTAGATGCTGTCAGACAGTTGACTTCTGTCTAGATGGGAGTTCAAAAATTAAAACAAAGTATGGTAGATACTGTCTGACAGTTTCCTTCTGTCTAGTGGGAGTTCAGAAATAAAACAAATTATGGTAGATGCTGTTAGACAGTTGACTTCTGTCTAGATGGGAGTTCAAAAATAAAACAAATTATGGTAGATGCTGCTAGAAGTTTCTCCGTATGACAGTTCAGAAAGAAGAGATAATTTTATGGAGGATGCTTGCCAGACAGCAGTTCTAAAACTAAAAAAATTAAATATATCATCTGAAAGCTGAATTTTTTTCTCCCTGTTTATTTTCCCTTCCTTTCTTATTTATGTGGATTATTTCTAAACCACACTTCTCTCATAGTTGTCGCCTCTCAAAAGCTTTTCGTGAACACCTTCAAATAATCTGTTATGGTTTTATATTTTTAATGCTACATAAAGATAAAAATCAAATTTTATTGTTTCTGAGCTGGTTTGTTAATTTTGGTGTAGTGATTTTTTTGACATTTTAGTTTGCTTTAAAAAAAACTTTTTATTTCGGACCAGTAATATTATTTGATGGACTTTGACCTTGCATTACTTGTGAGATTAATGGGGGAGGGGGGGTTGATATAGCTGTAATTAATTTTTAAAGGGAGTACAGTGGTGACTATAAATAACATGTTGTGAGATTAGTACTGTCTACTTGTGCTAGTTATCATAAAATACGTGGAGTTCTGTTTCAACAGAGTAGGCCAATGCATGATAACCTGTGATCATGTTTCGCTGAGTCAGTGAGTATAGACTTGTATAGCACAAAGTTGTATCATGTAAGGTTAGAATTTTATAATGGGTAAATGAACATCATTTGAAAGTATTGTTTACCACAATATTATTAGTTATGATTACAAAGTAGTGAATTTTAATGACTTCTCAGGACGTGGAAGGGGCAGAGGAGGAGGAAATCGGAGTAGAACATTTCAGAATCAAAAAATGGGTGGTGGTCTTATTGATACTTTTCCTCAATCGATTGACACTTGGACCAACATCACAGCTGAACAAGCAGAGACAGGGGGTGGAGGAGATGCTACTATGTCAGTTGGTATGTTGGATGTGTTTTAAGAAACAATGAAAAATGCTTACTTTTTTGTGGAGTTTAATTACATTTAATTTCATTTGTTCTTTAGAGATTTTCATATAGTTCTTATTTTATGAAACTGTAACCTTTATCTTTATCTAGTAACATTACACCAATAGGAGCTTTAGAGCTGTTCACAAACACGTTTTCTAGCAACATTACACCAATATGAGCTTTAAAGCTGTTCACAAACATGTTTTCTAGCAACATTACGCCAATATTAGCTTTAAAGCTGTTCACAAACATGTTTTCTAGCAACATTTCACCAATATGAGCTTTAAAGCTGTTCACAAACATGTTTTCTAGCAACATTACACCAATATTAGCTTTAAAGCTGTTCACAAACACGTTTTCTAGCAACATTACACCAATATGAGCTTTAAAGCTGTTCAGAAACACGTTTTCTAGCAACATTTCACCAATATGAGCTTTAAAGCTGTTCACAATTACATGTTCTTTAGCAATATTTCACCAGTATGAGCTTTTATCATCTTATTTCAATCTCTTACAAATTTCTGCTATACTGGAAACGTATCAGCTTCATGGCATGTTTAGGTCAGCAGCCTATGGCTTCTCATGGCATTGTACCTTGACAACCAAACTTGAGAAATAGTGATTGGTTAAAAAAATGATATAACTTTCTATGAATTCAGGAAACGTACAAACTTCTGAATTCATTAGGAGTGTGTGCTGAAATCAATCATAATCTGATTTGTAGAAGTATTTTAATTGTACAGTGAAATGATTAAAATAGTTATTGAATGAATTTAACTTTTTAATCTGTGAAAAAATAACTGCAAGTTTATCTTCTACCATTTTTATTAATTCAGTGGTACAGTCAACATATTGATGGTGACTGCACCCATCTGGGTGTGAAAGACTTAACACATTTTCCTTTTGAAATGGTGAAGAATTTAGGTTTAAAGCTTGGTAAACTTCATTATTTATAGCCATACATGAAGATGTTTTTTAAAAAACCTGAGTGTTTTCTATACGAATTCTGTAGATGATCTTACAAGGTTTCTAATGGATAAAAAAAAGGTGTGTAACTCTTTGAACAGATCTTTTCCTTGAACTTGCAGGTAATTGGTCTGATATTGCTGCAGTAGAAGATTGGAGTGAAGAAGACTGGACAGAAAGTGTAAGTAACATAGAGATTTCATCATGTTTAGTGTTATCGGATAAAGGTTGTATGTGCATTAAGAATTTGAATGTAGACATGGTTCTAGTTATATCCTGGAGTAATATGGAAAGTGCTAGATTAAAACATGTTAGTCATATCGTAGAGTAATGTGGAAAGTGCTGGTTTAAAACATGTTAGTCATATCGTAATGTGGAAAGTGCTGGTTTAAAACATGTTAGTCATATCTTAGAGTAATGTGGAAAGTGCTGGATTGAAACATGTTAGTCATATCTTAGAGTAATGTGGAAAGTGCTGGATTGAAACATGTTAGTCATATCGTAGAGTAATGTGGAAAGTGCTGGATTGAAACATGTTAGTCATATCGTAGAGTAATGTGGAAAGTGCTGGATTAAAACACGTTAGTCATATCGTAGAGTAATGTGGAAAATGCTGGATTAAAACACATTAGCCATATCGTAGAGTAATGTGGAAAGTGCTGGATTAAAACACGTTAGTCATATCGTAGAGTAATGTGGAAAATGCTGGTTTAAAACACGTTAGTCATATCGTAGAGTAATGTGGAAAGTGCTGGTTTAAAACACGTTAGTCATATCGTAGAGTAATGTAGAAAGTGTTGGTTTAAAACATGTTAGTCATATCGTAGAGTAATGTGTAAAGTGCTGGATTAAAACACATTAGCCATATCGTAGAGTAATGTGGAAAGTGCTGGATTAAAACACGTTAGTCATATCGTAGAGTAATGTGGAAAATGCTGGATTAAAACACGTTAGTCATATCCTGGAGTAATGTAGAAAATTTTACATTCCAGCAAGTTCTTTCATGGAGTTGTGTGATGAATGCTGGGTTCTAACATGGTAGTCATATCCTGTAGCAATGTGAAATATGTAACATCCGGAAAGTTTTGCTAGAGAAATATGATAATATATTAGGTTCTATCCTGAAGTAGTGTCAAAACATTCAAGATTTCCTATCTTTGAGTTTTGTGAAAAATGACAAGTTCTATCAGATCCTTTGCTGGGATTGGTGTGAAAAAATTTAAGATTACAGCACTGAAGTCATAGAAATGTTACTTCTAACAGTTGAAGACTTTCTTGTTTTATATGAGAATGTTTGTATATGTCATACATTTTCTTAACTGTCATTTTTCTAAGGTGATTAATTTAAATGTTTCCAGTAACTTCAGTATGGCTGCTGTGGTGAAATAGTTGTATCTGGTGTTGAAAAGCTAAATCTTCACAAATTAACTACACCCAAACACCATAACATTGATATCTTTATTCTATGGTGAAAGTACAGGATAATGGAGTTTAAAACTCTTGGACAAAAAAAAAAAAGTTAATGTGTTCCCTTTTTTGAAGTTGTATAAATTCAACAAATATGATGGTAATATGTGAACTATCAATAATAATTTGACAAAGGGCTTTATCTATGTTTCTGTGCTTGTAACCGTTTTAACCCTTTTCATACTGATAGTTGTTCAGGCTGCTTGTGGTGTATGCATGCAACACAGCTTATAAAACTCAATGTAAAATAAAGTAGTTTATTTCAATAATTTGTTTACTCAAAGATGGTATTTTGCATAACCAGATGTTAATTCTTTTCAGTTAGCTTGGTGTTTGTTTTTCATCTCTTTGATTATTCAGCTGATGTTTAGTGTACTGCCCTCTTGGAGTTAATCTAGAAATGTGCTAATAACTTGGGATCTGTAGTGCTCTATAGTTGAGAATACTTTGGGATCTGTAGCTGAGAATACCTTGGGATCCATAGTGCTCTGTAGTTGAGAATACTTTGGGATCCATAGTGCTCTGTAGTTGAGAATACT
>NW_013672314.1:39302-45801 GCF_000517525.1 Limulus polyphemus
TACTCAAAGATGGTATTTTGCATAACCAGATGTTAATTCTTTTCAGTTAGCTTGGTGTTTGTTTTTCATCTCTTTGATTATTCAGCTGATGTTTAGTGTACTGCCCTCTTGGAGTTAATCTAGAAATGGGCTAATAACTTGGAATCTGTAGTGCTCTATAGTTGAGAATACTTTGGGATCTGTAGCTGAGAATACCTTGGGATCTGTAGTGCTCTGTGGTTGAGAATACTTTGGGATCCATAGTGCTCTATAGTTGAGAATACCTTGGGATCTGTAGTGCTCTGTAGTTGAGAATACCTTGGGATCTGTAGTGCTCTGTAGTTGAGAATACCTTGGGATCTGTAGTGCTCTGTGGTTGAGAATACCTTGGGGTAGTGCTCTATAGTTGAGAATACCTTGGGATCCATAGTGCTCTGTAGTTGAGAATACCTTGGGATCTGTAGTGCTCTATAGTTGAGAATACCTTGGGATCCATAGTGCTCTGTAGTTGAGAATACAATAGTAAAACATAGAAAGTTGAAGTGGTGATGAAGCATCTTGAAGATTTGAAATACTTGGTGCATTTAGATGACTGAATTGTTTTGTTCAAGAGTTTGTGTGTGAATGATAGGACTAGGGGACATAACTATTTGTCAGGATAGGAGCCATCTTTATTTAAATAGGTTTTATTATCCTAATAGTGTGGTTGGCCTTTGGAACAGGCTGCGTTCAGATGTGGTAGATGCAGTAAGTTTAAGGGAAGGCTTCATAAATATTTGAATGATAAGGGCTGGCTTTGAGTGTTTTATTTTCATTTTAAAGTTTAGTATAGCGATTGAGATGGTCTAGAAGGACCAATAGGTCCTTTGTTGGTATTAGATTATTTTTATATATAATGCTGAATAATAATATTCACAAACATCTAAATTGACTTAGGTTACTATATGGTGAGTTAAAAAGGACTTTAAAAACCCATAAATATTATATACACTTCACCATTATGAGAGTCCTAACTGTTTCTTTGGTTTGTTGACCAAAGCTATGCTTATGAGCTTTGAATAGGTGACACTGCATCAGATACGGCAAATCAAAGAATACGTTCTTCTTTGTCACAGATTATATTCAGATTTACATTTTATTAAAAGAAATTTGTAATATAAGCTATGAAAACTAGCTACTAACTAGTATCTAGTTATTAGTATGTAACTAATAGTTACATCACATAGACTACTAATTATGAAAATTGTTGGTATTTTATTGTCGGTATTTTATGTAAGTATGAAAAAAATATACAAATACTAAATGGAATTTTAATTATTTCTCACAAACTAACCAATTGAAAAAAAAAGGTGTGTGTGTAGTAAATTTTGGTTAAATATTTTCAGCATGAGAACATTTTGAGATTATTAAACATATCTAAAAAAAATCTGGTCTTTTGAGTTTCTAAGAAAAGCTGGATATCAATATTTCTTAGCTTACAGAAACAAAAGTGTTTACTCCGAGCTCAAGCAGCCACTTGTTGGTAGGGCCTGTAGATGATGCGACTTCTACCTTGACACACAGGTGTGTAATGCACTTTATGTAAATTAACATATAATTCCCAGTGATCTCTTACATTAAAATATAAATGTTTTTAAACAAAATGTAACTGTGTGATTGAAACGTAGTGCAAACATTTCTGATCAGTTTTTTTATGTTTTTAAAAAAATTGTGTTATTTGTTCTTGAAAAGCTTGGATCTGTCCACTCTTCAGAAGGATAATACTGGGACAGGTAGTCTGGGAAGTCCAACGGTACTTTCATCCGGTGGTCACTCTCAACATATCCACCCATCTATGATGACTTCTCAGATAAACCAATCTACCACTCAAAGTGCACCAAACCAATTTAGCCTTAGCCAGTATGCTCAGCAAGCAACGGAGTCTATTAAAGCAGCAGTAGGGGTAGGTTTTGTATAACGTGAACAGTATCACATGCTATAAATTAAATCTGAATATTACTCATTAGAAAAGCTTGTCTTTATTGTCTGTAATAGTATCAAATGCTAAGTAAAACTAACTAGGATAAAATTCAGACTACATATACGTGCAGAAAATGTCGTTTGAAGAGTAAAAAACAAAAATAAAAGCTCCACAGATAATCTTTAATTATAATTTATCTGATAATATTTATGTTTTCATACTCAAACTCAAGGTTTCAGTTTTATTCAGTATTTGATACACTCAAGGTTTCAGTTTTTATACTATTTGTTGTGTACACTATAGGATTGATAGTTTCATCCATGAGACTTTATACTTAACTTTATTATAGCTGATGGGCAGCTTGTTAGGGTCTTACGGGCACTGTGAACACACTTGGATAACAAACACACACAATTAAAGTAAAAATAATTCTAACTTGTTTCAACAATTTTTTTTTACTTGAAAATATCTTACAAAATATATTTAGTGTAGTTTGTAAAGATATTAACTTTAATCTCAGCACATTTCCAATGGGCATCATCTGTAAACAAAGTCATTATGCCTTTATTCAGGATTTTTTTGCTCCTCCCAAAGTATAGGTTTATATTGGTGTGTCTTAGAAAAAGACTTACCTATGGTTTTATGTTTTTCTGATTATTTAAAGTATCTTTTAAGGAGATGATTAGACAAGAACTAATAATCCAAGGGTTGTTTTTCACTGTATATATTTCTGGTAGTTGAAAACAGTATTCTGGATTGTCATGATACAATACTAGTAAGTGGGAAATTTATTTAAAATTTGTTTCAGGTGGTAAGTAGAAACAGCAACAGTTTTTCCAGCATAACTTCAGGAAGCAGTCCAAATTACTCGACGTGTTTTGAGAGTCCTTCATCTTCAGCACAGACAGGACCACTCCAAGCAGCTGTGAACCAGTCAGTTCAATCAAAACCTGTGACACACACTCAACCTCAACCTATTTCTTCAAGAGTCAAGCCACAAAGAATGAGAGGACCTCAGTCTTCAAAGGTAGACATAGGTACTCTGTAAAATATAATAACCACTCTGTTAAGGTTTATTCTCTTTGTAATGTCTCCAAGTACATTTCATGGATCTGTGGTTTAGTATATTTTGTCCTCAGGAGTTATATAACTCTGTAAACTAGTTTATATTCAGCATGTTATTGCCATTACAATAATTGACTATACATACTACTCTGAATATAAATTAATGCATATTCATTATGTGATAGCGTGATTTAAGAGACAGTCTGCAGTTGCACACTGCACTGGGTGGTGTGTGACCTAGGGACAAGCTCCAGTTTCATGCTGTATTGGGTGTTCTGTATCACATGTGGTAGTGGGACATAGAGACAGTCAACACTTTCACACTGCATTGGGTGTTGTGTGTCACATATGGTAGTGTGACCTAGAGATGGTCAACAGTTTCATTCATACCAGTAGTAGCACTGTAGTGGGTTTAGCCTCGTTTTAAAAAATAAGAATTAATGTGACTACTTTAGCTAATAGTAAACTGAGACACAAGTTATGAGCATAAAATAGTGGTTATTATTATTTTTAGAACATACTACATGTGTTGAGAGAACACTGGTCAGGATACCTAAAGACCTTATAAATCAATGTAACAGCTTACTATAGTATTAGCATTATGTGCTACCACATACAAGTACAAAAGTAAAACTGCCTTAAATATCATTATATTTGTCAAGCACTAAAACACAACTGTAGTTACTTCTTGTCTATTACATTACTTAAGACACACACAACAAAATGAATAATAATCTGATTTTAATTCATAATGAAGTTATCATGCTTAGAAATTCAGCCAATCAGAACAGTTTAATGTATTTGTTATATGTAGCCTCAGATCCCAATAACTACATAATGCACACTCAAATCTTCAGTAACATAAAACTATAGGTAATAGGCCTTATTCACAGTTGCAATGCTGCCACCTTAATTATGATTTAGTAATAATATTGTCTGAAAGTTTGTAGGTTTTGGCAGTGTTATAAACTAATAACAAGATTTACACACAGTTGATATGTTAATCATATATTCCAATTGAAGATTCCAGAAACAGCGGTGGAGATGCCAGACAATGCTATCATGTCGTTGGATGTTCAGTTTGGTGCACTGGAGTTTGGAACCGATTCCTCACCATTTGATTTCACAGCAACATCAGAGGCTCCTTCCAGTTTCAATGGAAGTGGTGTTAGGTACAATGTTTGTTACAAGCTGTATTGGAATGTGTGATTTCTGTTCAATAGGTGATGCTTTTAAGACTGTTAGTTAAAAATAATGTTGAAGAGCTACAGGCTATTTTTTTTATATAACTTTCATTTATATCAAACTCTTCTCGGGTGGGATGATTTTCACACTTATCTGATGATGATGATGATGATGATAATTGTATGGAATAGATGTGATGAAAGTAAGTTATTGAACTGAATTGATAACATTTTACACATTGTTTCTCTCAGATACTTGGATATTCCTAATTGTAATGAACTTCTGTAATAAGTAAAACTGTTGGGTTATTATTATTATCGTGAACAAGGTCAAAGTTCATGTAATAGTTACATTCAATATTTAAATAACCTACTTTATTAACAATGTACACAAATACACTTGGCATCAAAATATAATTAAAATTTTCATATTATATGTTATATTTTCTTAGTTTTAAGATGAAAGATTTAAATATATCTTCTTGTATGAGAATCGTGACATTTATTCACTACGTTTTACCCATCCTGTTAGTTTCTGACATACTTACTTTAATGTATATTACTTAGTATAGTATAGATATTTCTGAGGCAAGATCTAATTATGTAGCCTTCAGTCTTGTTTGTTTATGGAGACAAACTACAAAATCATACCCACTTGCTACTACTATCTGTCACATTCTCTTTCATAAATTACCAATAATTCACCGACTTTTATTCATTTATAACTAAAATTTTAGTCTGTTGAATGACATATAATGCTACATTGTTCTCAATAAAAAGTTTTAGCTATTTCATTTTCCTATTGAAAGTTTTTCTTGTGTTCGGATCAAGTAACTAATGGAATTATTTTAAGGCACTTGTAGAAAGCCAGTTAAATTATAATAGTTATATAGGACATTATTTGTGATGTGTGTATGTTGTTATTCTGTGTTCTTGTATGAATTCTTTAAGTAAAAGAAAATCTTATTATTTTATTGTAATTATGATTTATTACAATAAAAAAGTAGGCCTAAATTTCATCATAAAAATGAGGTCAAATGTAATTACCATATTTCTTGTATTTTTTTTTTACTATTTTTTATTTATTCCTATGAAAGTAACTTGTGCAAAAATTAGTTTGTTATTAGGTTACATTAAGTAAGATAATTAAAAAATAATAATAACTCTCACTTCATGAGGTATGCTTGTGATTAGCTCATGCCTTACATCATTCAATATGGTAACAGCTTGGTCACCAGTGTTGGAGAGAATCTTAGTCTGTTTCTCTAATGGTGTACAGTAGACGATCATAATCCACATGTATATTTAGTGTGTTTGTTGTGAACTAAGAAAGCATTGAAAAAATTCAGTGTGATCTGTCACTATTGTGGGGGTATATCTGGAAGGTTTCATTTTTGTAGTGAATAATAGGTATAAATGAGTATAGGTGTGTGTGTATATACATTGTTTGTGTAGTAGTAACACATTACCAGTAGTATACTTGTTGTAGATAAGTATAGGTGTGTGTGTATATACATTGTTTGTGTAGTAGTAACACATTACCAGTAGTATACTTGTTGTAGATACATATATGTATATAACACACACCTTGTCTGTGTAGTGGTAACACATTACCAGTAGTATACTTGCTGTAGATCAGTGTAGGTGTGTGTGTGTGTGTATGTATATACATTGTTTGTGTAGTAGTAACACATTACCAGTAGTATACTTGCTGTAGATAAGTATAGGTATGTGTGTATATATACATTGTTTGTGTAGTAGTAACACCTTACCAGTAGTATACTTGCTGTAGATCAGTATAGGTGTGTGTGTGTATATACATTGTTTGTGTAGTAGTAACGCATTACCAGTAGTTTACTTGTTGTAGATACGTATAGGTGTGTGTGTATATATACATTGTTTGTGTAGTAGTAACACATTACCAGTAGTTTACTTGTTGTAGATAAGTATAGGTGTGTGTATATATACATTGTTTGTGTTGTAGTAACACATTACCAGTAGTATACTTGCTGTAGATCAGTATAGGTGTGTGTATATACATTGTTTGTGTAGTAGTAACACATTACCAGTAGTTTACTTGTTGTAGATAAGTATAGGTGTGTGTATATACATTGTTTGTGTAGTAGTAACACATTACCAGTAGTATACTTGCTGTAGATAAGTATAGGTGTGTGTATATACATTGTTTGTGTAGTAGTAACACATTACCAGTAGTTTACTTGTTGTAGATAAGTATAGGTGTGTGTATATACATTGTTTGTGTAGTAGTAACACATTACCAGTAGTTTACTTGTTGTAGATAAGTATAGGT
>NW_013672314.1:46473-48855 GCF_000517525.1 Limulus polyphemus
CTTTAGTCATGAAACTACTAGGACTACTACAGTCAGCTGGGCACTGATGTGGTGTCCAATTTTAGTCATGAAACTACTAGGACTACTACAGTCAGCTGGACACTGATGTGTCCAATTTTAGTCATGAAACTACTAGGACTACTTTAGTCAGCTGGACACTGATGTGGTTCAGTTCCAATGTGATTTAACTTGAATCCACTTCTTGAATGAAATATATATAGATATTTTTTTACAACAAAAGTTGTTTTAAATTTTGTTTAAGAACTCAATATTTGGATGATAAGTTTTAAGAAATTGAGTGCAAGAAATGTAAAATGAACACAAGCCTTCATTTTAGTATGTATGTTTTGTTAGTACATAGCTTAAGAGTAAAACAAGTTTTCATTCTTAAGCCTAAAGTTGCCAATGGTGGTTGACTTTTTAAATACACCTTTATCTAAAACCCGTAAGCACCAAATTGTTTGTGGATACATAGTTAAAGTAAATTAAGAATCACACAACAACATATAAATAAATTCCATCAATATTGTACTCAATCTCTATTAGTAAAATCACTTATTTTGTTTTTTGTTAGTGTTGTAAAAGCCACTCAATACAATACATTTCCATTAATAAATATGCTGTAAACATCTTAAAGTAAATTGAGGGTTAAGAACCGTGTAGTGTATACTGGGATTTTTTTGGTGTTCTGTCTCATCTTGATTTTCACAATCAACTTAATGCTTGTATTTTAGAACAAAGATGACAGCATCATATTAATGTTAGTGTAATTTTTTATTTTTTTTTATGCTTTGTTAAACATTAAAGCCCAACCATTAAAAAACATTGTTCCAGGAGTTTATCTATTCACACTAATCTCTCTATTTGTTTAGGTTGCAGGGCCTGACTCTCTAATGCTTAGTTCTCAGACTGAAAGAAAGCAAATTAGGGGCTACCCTAGTCAATCCCAACCTCTCGATGGTAAGTGGAATGATTTAAAGCAAGCTAGGTGCTACCCCAGTCAATTCCAACCTCTTCATGGTAAGTGGAATGATTTAAAGCAAGCTAGGTGCTACCCCAGTCAATTCTAACATCTTCATGGTAAGTGGAATGTTTTAAAGCAAGCTAGGTGCTACCCCAGCCAATTCTAACATCTTCATGGTAAGTGGAATGTTTTAAAGCAAGCTAGGTGCTACCCCAGTCAATTCTAACATCTTCATGGTAAGTGAAATGATTTAAAGCAAGCTAAGTGCTACCCCAGTCAATCCCAACCTCTCGATGGTAAGTGGAATGATTTAAAGCAAGCTAGGTGCTACCCCAGTCAATTCCAACCTCTTTATGGTAAGTGGAATGTTTTAAAGCAAGCTAGGTGCTACCCCAGCCAATTCTAACATCTTCATGGTAAGTGGAATGTTTTAAAGCAAGCTAGGTGCTACCCCAGCCAATTCTAACATCTTCATGGTAAGTGAAATGTTTTAAAGCAAGCTAGGTGCTACCCCAGTCAATTCCAACCTCTTCAATGTAAGTGGAATGATTTAAAGCAAGCTAGGTGCTACCCCAGCCAATTCTAACATCTTCATGGTAAGTGGAATGTTTTATTGTCACTTGTAAATTCTTTCTTTGAGACTCCTTGAATGGGGTGAATTTTGTTTTTGCTCTAGCTTCCAGTGTTCTGTTATATGTATTACTTGTGATGGTCAGTGTTCTGTTACTTGTAATAGTCAGTAGGAGTATAGTTACAAATCTGTCAAGTGCTGGATAAAATATTTGGTCTTCGACATTGATTCCATTTTTTGTCCAACTAAGGTGAATGTTACAATGGCGTATTTTTCAGGAACAGTCAACAATAATGAAGAGGCTGCTCCAGTGTTGAACAGCTTTACTTCTGGCACGCACCAAACAAATCATTCCTCGAACTATCCTGGACCCTATGCAGGACAGAAAACTTCTGTACTGGGTTCTTCAGGTATACCTTCCACTACTGCTAGTTACACACATCAAGGCTCATCTTTAGCAACTTTGAACAGCCAACAAATTCTGTCCAGCACAAACAACCAATCTCAGGGAAGCTACTCTGGGTCACAGAGTCAAACCAATTCTCACTATCCCTCAACAACATATAGTATTCCACAGGCCATGTACTCTGGTTCCTCACAGACTCCAGCTGGCTCTTCATTTTCTTCACAGAGAGGTAAAGAGAATAGCCATAGAGTATTCTTTAAAGGGTTTGTGTAGATGTTATACATAGTTTTGTTTTTTAAGAGTGTAGACTTACTTGTAAGTGCTTGTATTAAAGTTATTAGTCTATTAATCTGCATTTGTGTTTTATAGCACACCACAAACAACTGTTTAACCGAGTTGACCTTTTAAAACAACTAGAATAACCAGTAGTTTCTGTTTGTA
>NW_013672315.1:0-7824 GCF_000517525.1 Limulus polyphemus
AGCATCTGTCCACTGTTCTTGTCAATAACATGCTTTTTTGTTTATGATATGAAGCATCTGTCCACTGTACTTGTCAATAACATGCTTTTTTGTTTATGATATGAAGCATCTGTCCACTGTACTTGTCAATAACATGCTTTTTTGTTTATGATATGTAGCATCTGTCCACTGTACTTGTCAATAACATGCTTTTTTGTTTATGATAACTCAATAGGTAATGGCAAGGCATTAACTCTTTGATGATTTCTTACATAATACATTCTGTGAAGCTGATAAAACTAGAAATAAGAACTGCATTTAAACTGATAATAACATTTCTTGAAGCTAAAGCACACGCACAGAAATAAACTTCTTACTAAATAAATATTCATATGCTGTTTTAATCTTGAAAAAATTACATTACTGAAAATGAAATGTAACATACTTTCAAGAGATTTTGCATACAAAAAGTAAAATTCCTATTGAAATATCCAAGACCTTTAAATTAATGCACACATTTTCACAAGTTAAAGGTCAAAAACTTCATTGTTGAAAGATATTTGCTTTAGAATTTCTAACTCGCCATGGATAAAAAAGACAAAACTTACAAACACCAATTCATTCTCAGCCTCCATACTGTCTAGTGGCTGATAGTTTCTGTCTATTTCCTCAACAGATAGAATATTGCTGGCTGCGGGTTGATTATTTTGCACTCTATCTGGTATGTCTTCAGTATCACATGTATCCATCTTGGCTTCCCCTGAGGATGCAGTATTTGAGCATTCTTGAACTTCTACACAGGAATTTGATGACTCTTCTTGAGTAGGTCCTGTAGGTTCGGGAAGAGCTTGGTGTAATGAATCTGGACTCAAGCTGGTTTCGGATATCTTTTCAACACTAGTAGATGCCCAGTCGTCACTTTTTGATTGATCAGACAGAAAGTCTTGTACATGTGGATGAGAGAGGGGTTTTGTGACGTGAGCTTGGCTCTTCAGTGACTCAACAGGACGGTACATTAACCTATATAACAATTCTGTCAATGTCAAGTATGTAGATACAACTTTTATGCTCATCAAATTTATTTTACCCATAGAATTACATTTCAATATTTACACTGCATCAGCTATATCTTTCAATACCCCAATTAGAAAGCCAGTCTTATTTTTAAAACAATATTTAACATACATTTTGAAATTTTTCTTCTGGTTGGGCTTTCATTGAGAGAATTTATAAGCCCTGGGACTTGCACAAGTTATAGGCAATAGAACAATAAATACAATGTCTACAATAATTTCACCTTTTTTTTTGTTCATACTTGATGTAACTTTAATTTTAAATTGATATTATAACTTTTGTTATATTAGAGTTTTATATTTAAGAATATATGTTATTAATAATTTTTAATCAAGTACAAGTAAATTTTGGAGATCAGAACTAAAAACTAACTTATAATTATAGAAGATAATTTAATAAAATAAATAAGCAAGGAAACAAACCTACAGCAACTAACTCACCACTTGTGTATCCTTGCTATTAACAATATTTCTGGCTGTTTAGATTTATAACAAGAATTTAACAAGCTTTTATCTTTGCTCGTTCTTGGAATTTCTAAGATTACATCATCCTTGTAACACTTGAAGCCATTCGTGAGAATTTATTACATTAATCATCTTATAAAACTAAGAATTTATTACATTAATCATCTTATAAAACTAAGAATTTATTATATTAATCATCTTATAAAAGTAAATATTTATTATATTAATCATCATATAAAAGTTAGAATTTATTACATTAATCATCATCTAAAAGTAAGAATTTATTACATTAATCATCTTATAAAACTAAGAATTTATTACATTAATCATCATCTAAAGTAAGAATTTATTACATTAATCATCATATAAAACTCTAAGAATATATTACATTAATCATCAATATAAGTTTTTATATTATTTTTTTATATAAAGTTTTTTTCCTCCCATTCCTGGTGTAAGGAATAATGCTTGTATCTTTTTATGGAATGATATATTTGTTAATGAATTATAGACTTATATTTAGGCTATTATCCAAGAGCTTAAATTATTTAGATGAATTAGTAGTTAATCAAAAATACAATTAAACATACCTGATTATAGCTTTCCCACTCGTTAGCCCTAAACTATGAAGGGTTGTGTTTTTCAATGCCACCTCACCAGCAACCTGAGTAATCAATAAAAAACAGAGAGATAAATCAGTGTCTTTAACAAATATTATATAGAAAATATTACAATTGTATTTTACAAAAGAAATAACAACATCTCTAAAATTAAATCATAATCCACAAGAAACAGTGGGAAGTGTACAGGGCAATGACAGATCCAAACAATGAAAGGAATGGGTCAAATTTCAACTATGAATACTAAAATTAAATAATGCATGTAAAATCTTGTCAAAACTTGGAAATCGATTAATCAAAACGGAAATGAGCAATCATTAAACTCTATCTTAAACACCGAAACAAAGGTAATTTAACTGAAGGACAAGCTAATGAAATATAAAACATTACTAGAAAAATAGTATACTTTATAATTTCCAGAAAACTACCAATAAACCTTAATACTTCAGGAGAAAGATTTGTAAAATTATCACAGAAATTAATCTATTCCATTAGTTCATAGATACTGATATACTCACAGGAACCAGTATGAATTCAATATACTGAGACTACCCACAGTATAAGAACAATTATGTTTTTGAGTAAACTAATGGCATTTGTAAGTTACACTCTAAAATCTTTGATTTTAATAATTCAGAGAAAGGGTTGGTTGTTAAATAAATATCAAGGTAAGTTTTTTACTTCTTTTCTCATATACACACATATAGGCTCTCCTTCTGTGGGTCCACCTTGGACAACATTCTTACCCCTGTAAGTGAAAAAACAAAAAACATCTAACAAATATAAAGTGGAAAGGCAAATAGTAATGAATTACACAAAACATACATACATAACGTAAGTACACATATTATACACGTGTACCAATATCTAACAAATACAATTTAGGACATGTTTAAAAGCAGACTACATTTAAATAAGACAACTAATGGGAAGGCACCAATAAGGCTTACACTGAAACGTTTATTACAGCATATAAAAAAGAAAATAATGAGTGAAATGTTAATCACAATTATACAAGTGTTTTGGAATAAGCTATAAAGACTGTATTAGAAAAACATTATACAGACACACATTTTACACTTTCAGTCAGTCTTTGAGATACACCATTTTAACTGGATTTGTTGCATAAATATCTTTCAGAATAATTCAGATAATATCTTCTTTTAAAGATGAACTTCCTTCATGTAAAATTTATTAACTCAGACTATTAACAAGATTCATAATTCATGTGAGTTCTGTGAACAGTATAGATAGGACAAATATCCAGTTGGAGTCAACATTGCACTACTCAACTGAATTTGATCCAATGTTAATTTAGCAATACATTGGGTAATTATAGGGCACTTCTATGAATGGATTATCTTATGATAATATGTAAGCCTGTTACTATTTGCATGTGTATCACACATAACAGGTGTTCCATCACCTAGTCCACTGATGCCATTTACTAGCCTCTAAACAGAGTGACATTCTTCCCAGTATTATAGAGTGTGAGACCTGATAGTTGTAATACAAGTAGTTATTATATCACTATGCTTATGCGCTTACAAATCTTTATTCGACTACTAATTTAAATAAACAGCAACGACATACATCATAGGGTGAAAATGTATGTATTGCAAGTGCTCAGGGAAAGAAGTCAAACAACTGATTTATTTAAATCATATCTATTATTTCAATTCATTTTGAAGTTGTGTGAATGGTAGGACAAGGGTTAGAAATCACCTTAAGCTTAGCCAGTTTTACTTTTATAACAGGGTGGTTGGAACGGTTCCCTTCAGAAGTGGATGAAGTAAATTTAAAGGAGTTAAAAGGAAGCCTCTATAAATATTTAAATGATCAACGCTGAGTTTGAGTGCTTTTAAATTTGGATGAGACAGCCTTGACAGGTCAGAAGACCCCTTGTTGACCCTTAACTGATAAATCTCTCATGTTACCAAGTGCCACATTTCTTAACTCTCTCAACATGGGCTTGATCAATTTGACTGACCACATGACCTCTTTGTACTCGATTAAAGTCTTTATAGATTTAATACTTCTAACTTTCAATATAGTGTGTATATCTTCACAAAATTTGGCAGTCTTTCAGTTTACATTATAAATCTTTCACATACAAAAAATCATATTTTTAGTGAAGTATTTTTATTCAAATAAAATAAAGATTTGTCCATGAATATATTGAGTATTTGTTTTGAATAGTCTGTGTGAAAAGTAATTTTATTTTAAAATTAAAAATACTTTTCGTCATCTCAAAAATTACAAATTTCCTTTGTGTAATTTCGTGAAAACTTCCTAAATGCATTTCAAACGTTTTTTTTAGTAAAACTTTATTGTTTATCTGTTATTTTCTCTACCCTAACCCAAAATAGATGGGTCAATTCGACCGACTTCGTAACCACCAAAAAAAAAAAAATCAAAATAAACCTAAATTACCCTTTTATTGTTTCTAGAATTACTTCAAATTATAACATGAAACTACATTCATTTACCACAAGTAGCTCTAAGTTTGTAACAGTATACATCTATTTGTAATTATATTTTATTGTTTTATTGCCCTTTGAACCATGTCTAACTACTATCTGCACCATTATAAGTTGTAAATCACTTGGGGACGTGTAGGTCACATTATGCTATCGAATTACATTTACCCACAAGCTTCTCACTAGCGTGCCTCATGAACCATTTTAATTATATTATTATTATTTTACCTAATCTAATCTTAAATAACTTAAAAAGATCCGTATTTTTAGATTTTAGTTACTTTTATAATAATAAATAAAGATTAAATATGAAAAACAAGAAATAAAGTACTTACCCAATTTTCTTTTTTCCTGCTGTCAGGTTTCGAAGAGAGTTAATCCTAATTTTTATACTAAAGATAGTAATGCACTTAATAATTTTTATTTGATTAAATAATACACCAAAGAATATAGACTAATAACATACAAAAAGTAGACAAATTCACTAACCTCTCAAAATTTTTCGGGCTTTCTAACTATGCTACAGGAGCAGTTATAATTTCATCCAAGCTAGTCGTTAACTTTCCCATGGGAATGAATCTTGTAGTGTGAGTGAAATTGACAATATTTTGTCCAGAATACAACGTTGTACAACATGTCATTTGATAGAAGAAAACCTTGACTTTCTATTGGTTATAGGTAATATATAATGAAACGTAAGAGAAAACTATCAACGAATTGTAAAAGAAAGGAGGTGACAGGTGGGTGTGGAAGGAGATGTCTGATTTTCTATTCTATAGCTCTGTAACCAAACAAATTTGAAGGCTATAAAAATTCTGGTTTGTTTGAGCAATAACAATTTTGTAGAGTATTCTACGTTTAATTTCGTACTTTTTCGAGAAGTGGTGGATAAAATAGGGATGATGACATAATAAGAGAAAACGTGTCACATAAGTCACACTAACGTAAATTCAGGATTTTTTTAAATATTGCCTTGTAAAAGTAAGAACTTAAAACTTTTATACTATTAAGATATGTATTATTAGCTAATATTTTATACTATTCTAATTGGTATAATATAAACAACAAGTAGTTTAATAAAATTTTGAATGTAAGACACAAAAACCTCATGTCATGCACAGTAAAGGGAACCTGAAGTAATAGGATTAAAGAGACTGGAACGACCACTCACTCATATGTCACTGTACATCTTGATTAAATATTTGTTTAAATATGGAACAAGTAGCAAGTTTAATATTTTACTATAATGAAATGTTAGTCCATGGCTATGGAGTACCTCCAGTGTGTATTCACATATATTATCCAATGTAAAAAAATAACTAAACAGACATCAGAAATCTGATCAAAACTACTATTTGCCTCATAACTAAAGAATAAACAATGTGGATGTTTGGTAAAAACCACAAAATGAAAAAAAAAAAGGTTTATTGTGTTAGCATCCAAGTTACAATACAGATTACTATGATAGTCAAGTATTTCAATAACGTACTTAAAACTGTGATACATTACGTAAAAAAAAACAAAAACTTTAGATCAGTTTTCTAATCTCTGAAACCTTGTAATATCAAAACAGATAAACATGTAGATATGTTTCATTTAGATAAAGTTTAAGAATATGTATTGTGAGACACTTAAAACGCAGCACTAAACTGAACAATTATAGACTATTAAACACTACAATTTGTTTTTATTTTCTATAAACGTGAATGATGTACCTAAAAATACTTTACCTTTCTTTTATCCAATAAGAAATAACGTCCCAAAGAGATAAGGATGACTGGAAGTCATGCAACAGTCTCTCTCCCATTTCTGTCTGTAATCCAAGAGTAACCAGACCGTCTGTACGTGGCTTGGAAGCAGGGCACATTTCAATAAGACCGTTATTAGGAAGATTGGCAAAACGAACACTAAGGCTCAAGTCTAAACGTTTATTATGGTGTCTAAAAAATAATGACCATCACAAAATCTTTTAAGATAATCAAAACTTCCTCATACAGATACAACATAAAATAATGATAAAAGAGTAATTCTTAAAAAAATATACAAATTCCACAGATCAAAATATAAACTATTTTTATACAGGCAAAAAAGTCAATATGTGTATAGTTTATCATGCAAAAAATAACCATGGGGTGGGTTACATGTGAAATATCCTTTATTTAACCATGGAAATTACTACTAATACAAAAGGGGTTTTGACCAAAAAATTTGAGATCAAAAGAGGGCTCAAAGAAAAGAATTTAATGCTATAAACAATGAAAAACATTTTATGAAATACCCAATCAGATAATCGAGATCAATAAACACTTTTTAAGTTGGATACCAAATAATCACAAAAAGAAATCATGATTTATCATGCTTGTAAAAACGGCTGGATAACTAATCTTGAATGTAATAACATAAAAATATATAAAATGTTAGGCTTACTTAAGTTCATACTGCTGCGCCTCAAAACCTTGTTTTTTCGATGCTTCTTCCAAAACCTAAAAACAAAACAGTCATTTTATATTATCAATAAGTTTGAAAAATAAAAGCAAACTTGTATAAATGAAAACAATATATTATTTACAAATTAAAATGGTGTAAAAATTGTTGTTATAACTTAAAAACATAAACAAAATGTTCATGTTGCTTCTAAGTTAAGATTTTGTTTTCTAGATAAAAAACACATTTTCAATACTAATTATATCAGAAATTTATATCTACCACATTGGCAAGTGCATTACATTTCTGTACTTAAAGCTACAAAACTATTATTTCTAAAATATAATTGAATTTCCTATAAAATTACAAATAGCAGTATCTGTAAATTCAAGAACAAAAACTCGGCAGTCTCAGAAGAAGAAACTATAAGGTATCACTCGTTTGTATCACCAAATTATGTATATCATAATAGTGTAAAAACTTAAGGTCTCACTCCTTTGTATCACCAAATTATGTATATCATAATAGTGTAAAAACTGTAAGGTATCACTCCTTTGTATCACCAAATTATGTATATCATAATAGTGTAAAAACTGTAAGGTATCACTCCTTTGTATCACCAAATTATGTATATCATAATAGTGTAAAAACTGTAAAGTATCACTCCTTTGTATATTAAAGCATTTATTACATGCTTAGATAATGGTCATTTTCACCATTCCTTACCCTACAAATATAATAACACTTACATATAAATATTTTCAATTTCAGGTACTGTTTCTT
>NW_013672315.1:8608-16413 GCF_000517525.1 Limulus polyphemus
AAAGTTTCAATCCACTTCATTGTGAAAGTCTTTTCACACATTGCATGTGAAGTAATGTAAAGTATTTTCACACATTGCATGTGAAGTAATGTAAAGTATTTTCACACATTGCATGTGAAGTAATGTAAAGTATTGTCACACATTCACACATTGCATGTGAAGTAATGTAAAGTATTGTCACACAAAAGTATCACTCCTTTGTATATTAAAGCATTTATTACATGCTTAGATAATGGTCATTTTCACCATTCCTTACCCTACAAATATAATAACACTTACATATAAATATTTTCAATTTCAGGTACTGTTTCTTTAAAAGTAATTGTAGCTTCAAATGAATGTATCTCATGTATAAAACATTGAACCTTGATATTATTACATATAGTTTACTGATAGTGATTCCATAACATTGCATAGTATATTCTTATACAAGAATAAAAAGTAGAATTAGGGTAAATTTCAAGAGATTCATTAGACTGAGAAGTACAGGTGAGGTAACTTATAATATGAATTTTCGCGTATTGTAATACCAGAAAACCAAAACTTGCAAAAGAAAATATTGTATTAACAAAAATATTATCTCTTTTTCTTATAACCTTAAAACTAAAAGATAATTAAACGTAGAAAGTACCAGTAAGTATATAAATTAAAAAATATTACTCTTTATACAAGCCTGCCCTGTATTGCTCTAAGCCAATTCACTCAAGTGTGTTTACGTTTGTCGTTACGACATCACAACTCAATGACTTTTTATATTTAGATGTGTTATATTACCTTCTTGACATAAAGTATTACACAATAGAACAATAATAATATTTGTATAGACTTACAATACCTGCAATAAACTTGTGTTGGGCGACACTTTGACAGTTTGTCGCCTACCATTTGGACATAAAATAACAACTGACATAGAAGAAGCCATTTCAAACTAGCGATATTAGTGTCATCTATCACTGAAACACTATCATTTGATTATTCATATAATTTAAATATATAATATTTTTTTTTAGTTTTTAATCTTTTAAATATAAATAAAATATTCAACATCTTAATATCAGTATACAAGTAAATACTGATAAGAGCAAATAACAGTGGTGAAATTCTCAATTTATAGAATATTTCATATACACCTCTTGACAACAAATATAGTTGAGGGAAGATTCTGAAAATTATAGGTATATCAATTTGGCTAATAGTGTTTTTCATACATTGCAATTTATTTAGATGTATCACAGTGAGTCAACGGTAAGTTTACGGGTTTACAACGTTAAAATCTGGAATACGATTTCTCGCACTAGACAGAGCGCAGATATCTCATTATGTAGTTTAGTACTAACAAAACAACAACTATTTAGGGTTTAAATCCACACTAATGGAACAATACGAAATTTAAATACTTTACACTGTATTGTGTATTTACCTATTAAATTAACTATTTAGGGATTGGTTGGAAAATTAACTTGAAATATAAAACTTGATAAACAGCACTACTAATAGTTTTAGGAAGGATTTAAGTTGTTGTGACATCATCATTCGGTGACTTGTTTTTAAATTATCCAGTGAAAATAATTCAAAGTCCAGTCTATTTAAGCTATAAACAATAAGCTTATTTCCTCCTATAACGTTTCTAAAACAAAACCAACTTAATTATCACTAAGCACGGTAATGCTATGTAGGGATAGGTCGGGAAAAAAATGGTCGTCGCATATTATGTATTGCTCATCATAGTCTCAAATCTCTCTTATAACAATGTAAGAGACTTTTATAAACAACTAACTTAGGTTTTCGAGGTTTTCAAAAGCCATCAAGACCTTCAGTTCATCTAAAAAACATTGCTAAAGTAGAGAACCGGAGAGTAGCGTAATATCCAAATGTTCTGCTCAGTATTCTGATTCTGAGGTCAGAAGAGCTAGCTCACCAATGCTTGAAATTTTTGCGATGATTTACACACCAAAATGTTGAATTTTAACTTGGTGAGTGCAGAAGCAGTATAGCGTTTCACTAACTTCAAAATATGATGTCCATCAAAACAACTCATCGTGCCAGGCTAAAACCTCTGCCTTCATAGAGAATGCCATTTATTAAAAAAATAGCAGAAACATGAAATAAAAACTTTTTTTATTTGAATTTACTTACAACGATAGGCTAAACTCTTGTCTGTATATTGTTACGTCTCCGTTTGTTAATTGATTTTCCGTAAATTCGTTCCGACGAAACTTTAGCGACACAAGTCCTTTCTTAAATAAAACTGGTTTATTCTTTCTGAATATAACTTTACCGATACACTTATTTTCAACAGTCGCTCTTTTACAAACGTTTTAACAACGAACGTTAACTTCAACAATACTTCCTGACTGCAGTTCAATTACTCACTACCTACACACACTTGTCACGTCACGCCGTGACCATCTTATATATACCAGACTACCCCCCAATCTAGTAAATGCCAGAGCACTCCCGAAGGAACGGGATAGTTCTAGAAACGTGGCGTGACACTAGTCACGTGACCTCGCTGACGCAGCAATATTATAAGTTTGGTGAAACGTTTTTCAATTGCGTCATGGGATTAGATTTATAAAACAGCATTTCAAATGTATATCTTGTATGCCACGAGCCGCTACCGAAGAACTATTTTCTTCAGTATAAAAATTCGTCAGCTGTGCTGTCAAGTAAGAACCATGAGTTTGAAACGATGTTTGTAGAAAAAGTGTCGTTAGTTTCTGTCTTACAGAAATCATTGTATATTTGACTAATACTTGTCACAACCAAGAAACTCCAACACGTTAAAAAGAAGTAATTCACTATACTTTATATGTAAAATCATATTAATTAAAGTAGATGTCTGAGTGAAGCTTCTGATATAAAATAACATCATTGTTATGTGATTTTGATCAATGTCAAAACTTAGAAGTTCACTTTATCCGAAGAATCTAGAACTTTTTATCTGTTTAATATTTTCGCGCTACTTTTCACAAAGGGATATTCACACATTCATATATAGGGTGAAAGACTACAGGGAAGACACCTAGTCAACTCTTACAGCGCACTTACGGCTTCAAAATGTGAAATATGATTTTATGGCAATGGGCTGCAAACCACGAACCCTTGGATTCACAGTCAAGGCAAGCTAATTACTTGGTCTTGCCATGTCTGAATTCGCCGAATTGTGCGAACAGGTTAATACTTGGTATTCTATAAAGATATTGGGATTACAGATTGAATTTTAAGAAATTAAACATTAAAAAGTGTTTTTATTTTTATCAGGATTAGTTCATATCACAACAGTCTTCTAAATGAGGTAGGTGGGTCTACTAACCAACGAGAAAGTCACCTAAAGTACGTCCAGCCAACAAGACAGTCTTTTGAATAAGATAAGTAAGTCTAACCAAAGAGAAAGCCTTCTAAATAAGGTAAGAAAGTCTAGTGAACGAGACAGTCTTCTGAATAAGGTAAATAGTTCTAGTGAATGAGATAGTCTTCTGAATAAAGTAAGTAGGTCTAGCCAACGAGACAGTCTTCTGAATCAGGTAGAAGGGTCTACTAACCAACCAGAAAGTCATCTGAATAAGGTAGTACGTCTAGTCAACAAGACAGTCTTTTGAATAAGATAAGTAGGTCTGGCTAAATGAGACAGTCGTCTGAATCAAGTAAATAGGTCTAGTGAACGAGACAGTCTTCTGAATCAGGTAAGTAGGTCTAGCCAACAAGACAGTCTTCTGAAGGAAATGGGTCTAGTGAACGAGACAGTCTTCTGAATCAGGTAAGTAGGTCTAGCCAACAAGACAGTCTTCTGAATCAGGTAAGTAGGTCTAGCCAACAAGACAGTCTTCTGAAGGAAATGGGTCTAGTCAACAAGACAGTCTTCTGAATCAGGTAAATAAGCATAATGAACGAGACATTCTTCTGAATCAGGTAAATAGGCCTAGCCAACGAGATAGCTCTAAGTCGCTAGATTTCGATCAAAGATTTATAAGTCATATTTCCCAAATTAATTTTTTTCACAAATGTTACTAAAAATATTGTAATGTTTTTTAGAAAATAATTTTATGTTTTTTTGTTTTTGTTTTTGGGGTAGTGGGACAATTTATTATTACAGTTTGGCCATTAGGCATGATGATACTGTTGCGTCAGCGAGGTCACGTGACTAGTGTCACGCCCCCTGCTTTCTGGAAATATCTTGTACCTTCGTGAATTGTCGGGAGATTACTAGATATAGGGTAGTCTGGTATATATAAGATGGTCACAACGTGACGGGAACGACGTGTGTGTAGGTAGTGAGTAATTGATCTGCAGTCAGAGAGTATTGTTGAAGTTCGTTATAGCGTTTGTTTTAGTGCGAATGTTGAAATCAAGTGTATCGTAAAGTTATATTCAGAAAGAATAAACCAGTTTTATAAAGTAAGGCCTTGTGTCGCTAAAGTTTCGTCGGAACGAAGTTACGGAAAGTTAATTAACAAACGGAGACGTAACAATACTGTTTGCGATAGTTTGTAAATGATTTAAACATAGCCTGAAGCGCTAAGCCTCCAATTTCTCTGCACCGAGATATTTAATCTTTGCGTCTTACGAATTCTCCCTTCTGCAATCACTGACAAAAGCAGTCTAGATGAATGAAAGTTTAGTTTTAACGTCAGTACGCTCAGCGTTGGAAGAATCTCTTCAATCATGAATTTGGTATTTGTTTTTATTACCAAGCAACTATAACTGTGCTACCCTAATTTTGAACTAATGACTAGTGGAATGCAATCAGTCAGCAGCACCCTAACACCCACCACCCATGCTAAGGGATTGACTATCACCCTCACAACATATTTACTCTGAAATATAGGTTTATTATACAAGTATAAAACTATAACCAAATGACATTAAAAAATTTAATGTTCCATACACTACAACATATTGCGTACTTAATGGAAGTCCCGAAATGACTAAACTAGAAGTCCCAAGAATAGAGCCATTAAATTACATGTTCTGAACTTTCAGCTGTAGCAGCATTAATACTACAAGTAAATCCTCATATTTGGTTAAGATTAGCTACATAACTGGTTGACCCCTTTACTAAATTATAGATAGTTATGCTTGAACCATAGAAATCTCTGACCTGGCCTTTTAGTAAGGTGCTGTTCAGGTTGGAAACACGATTGCCTGAGAGTTGCTTAGTTTTCTCACATTTGAAATTAATTCAAAGACGTTCTTAAGTGGACGTTAAATAGAAGCTTTAAGTTACTGACCAGTTCACATTTCTTCTTTGTAAGCATGACTATTAATGAATTGATTACTTTACTCAACGTGAGGTCACAGAGGTGTAGGAGGCAAGGTTTATTTGACCGAGCAAAGAGAGGTAATGTGCGACACAGATGCATCTATTAGAGCCAAATTCCATGGATCGCCTTATGACCCTGGAAGATCTTGGGTTTTGGATAATATTTTATGAATTATCCTGCTTTTCCTGAAAGTAAATTTCCTAATTTGGATGCATTTTTACTGGGCAGATTGAAAATTGGGGATACGGACTGTTTCATATGCCACAAAATCAGATGAGTAAACCAAAATGGCAGCCACAAAAGAAATCGTCATCTTGAATATTATTAAATATTGAAAGAAAATGCCAACCACTAGAAAAACCGTCATTCTAACCGTTTATATTAAAAAACAAATGTTTTCTTGGCCACAGGAGATATTTATAGATTTAATGTTTCATTCCTTTCTTCTCCCTTAACAAACAAAGGTACAGTGATGATAAACTTTGTCTATAGATATCATCTTTCAATATTCTCTGGCTATAGAGATTTCTGGTGAACGTATTGACTAACAAATGTGCCAATATTTACAACAAAATGTTACTCTGGAATATTAAGTTGCCACAAAGAAGCGCCCTCTTTGAGTAGCCGATTTCTTATTTAATATATTACTTTTGCTTTGGCATAGGTTGCCTTAGTCAAATGAATAATTCTTAATTACTTTTTGAGTCATTTGTCAATTCCAAAGTATATCAATAACCCTTCATATTGTATCTCATTAGAGAAAGCTGAAAAGGACTTGCATGTTTTACGAAAGGAACGCCGGACAAGAATTGTTAAGACGTCTTCAAACGAGCGATTGAAAACTAGATAAGCAGGTGTTGTTATATATTTTTTGTAATATCACGTTTGAGCGTAAGAATTTTGACAGTTTAGTAAATAAAATAATACATGTACAGATGGGTATAAAACGATAAATACCCTATTACCCAAGCACTTTTGAAAAGTCCACCTATCTTCTTCAGTTTGCCCCTGAAAAAAGAAAGGTCCACCTTTCGAAAGTGCTAAAGTTATAGTTTTTATTAAGACTTCTTGAACCCACATTGTTATTTTTTGACACTATGATAATAGAGACGGGTTGTATTTTAATTATTTTTGTTTGAAAAGTATGTGAAAAGTTTCATTTCGATGGATTGGTCTCTTTATCTGTGGAGTTGAATAGCCTACTGCTGGTTTAACTTCTTGGTATGTTTTTCAGATTAAATTGTGGTGAATTAGGTAATTTTCAATCCAAAATAAACAAAATCCCACTTTCCTTTTGGTTGGTGTAGCATTTTCACATTCATTACTTAACTTTGACCAGTCAAATATCTTAGAAGGACAACTATCTCAATTAAACATGTAGAGATAAAACTCAGGGATATTTAATTTTAATCAGAAATATCATCATCAAAACACCACACAAACAAATAATGAGTGAAGAAAAACGACAAGTATATGACATCCAAATACACATTTTATTTTGACGTTATGCTCTAAACATAAAACTACATTTGAATTGTAAAAATGAATACTATTGATAAGCTAACTCTACAACACCATAGAACTTGTACATTTCAGTAAAGATACATCAATACTTGAAATAATACTGTTGTAGATATATATATATCTTATTATTAAGCCAAGTCTACTGAATACTCTACAATAGTATATAAACAATTACTTTTCATTGAAGTGGATAATAACATATACTTCAAAATTATGAATTACATGTATTTCACGAAATACCAATATCCAAAAATATACAAAAAAATTCACTTCTTGTTGGAATATAAAAACAAAAAGTTCAATAGATTTTGAAAACGACTGCATTCATACAATTATTTTATAGACAAAATTAATTACTTTCATGAAAGACAAAAATTGTAACATTTGATTAATTTTATCTCTTCGAAGATGAAGTTGGATGATACATTTTTCTCAACTTTCCAATTATTTTTTTTAACTGTTCATTCGCATGTTGAAACTTAACTAACAAAGTTTAAGTTTTTTTTTCAAACATCAAATAACATTCCAAAAATCAATTTATCTACTACGACAAACATAATTTGAAGTTCAACTTTTAACAATATCACAAAAACAACTCTCTCTCCAAACATAATCAGTTAAAAGCTACACAGATATGTCAACACATCACTACGAGGGAAAAACTTGAAAGTTTTTTTTTGAGAACAAAACATTTTCAAATATATATTTTTAGGTCATAATAATATACTTAAAAAAAAAGATTAAACTAAATTCATCTAACATAGTAGTGTGCTTAACAATGTGTCACAGTATAACTAGATTTAATCAATGTTCTGTGAAACTAATACATGATAAAATTGATTTATTAAAATTACAGATACGATATCAAAGTGCCAAAAAGAAACGTTAACATAAAACCAATTAGAACTCTCTCTCACACGAGAAAGTAGAGTGGAAATTTAAACATTACTTCATATACAAAGTGTGAAAAGACTTTACATTACTTCACATGCAATGTGTGAAAACAGTTTTTACACT